>NC_056739.1:1841639219-1841724219 GCF_019279795.1 Protopterus annectens
CCACTGCATACCACTAACACAGGGTGTCATCTACTCTGCCATGGGCCATGTTCTCCGCATTACTGATGCATGTAGTACTCCTACATGGCGTTTGCAGTGGGCAGGGTGAATGGAGCACTCCTGCATGTGTGCACACATGCCACATTGCCCAGCCTGGGCATCTGTGTGACCTCCGCAGACTGGACACACACCATGCTGTGGGACATAGGTCCTGTGTACATCCCACAGGGACACACTGTGTCACTGGTCATGTGATAGCTCCCTTGCTGGTAGGGTGACACAGACCCATGGTACCACCACAGTGGCAGTACAGTATAGACATACAGTTGACATCCACCTCTGCTGTTCAGTGGACACTACCATGGGGGAGGGGTGACACTACTGTGTACATTGCACATGTGTTTACACACGGCCCTGCCGGACATCATTGTTGCACACATTGCACCTGCTACAGAACGTTTGGACACGGTTACTTGCTGTTCCCTCCATTTCGCGTACCTATTCTGCTACTACTCTGTCCCATATGTGCAGGCCATACATATCCTGTTTATGTACATAACATTAGGCCATCCCTCCATCATGCATGCTATGCCTGTGATACTGTATATGATTTCTGAACATATCCATCATGACAGCTTTGCATTACACATAATTGACATAGTCACCCCTACTGCGAGGCATACGTGCAGCGCACATTCCGTATGACATCGATGGTATATGCCCATACACATGTGTGCTGTGACACTATACATACATGTCCTATCCCCTGCTGTGGCACTTCATTGTTGGATATCCACTGCCAGCATCAGCGTGGGTGGTGGCATTGTTCTGTGTTTGAAATCCCTATGGCGGACCTGGGGTAGGGTTACCACCTGTCCCACTTTGCGAGGGACAGTCCCTCTTTGGGCAGTTGTGTCCTGACAAAACATATTACAAATGGCAAATGTCCTGAGATTGTAGGACATAATTATGTCCCATATTTTATGTAATAGTTGCATAACATAGTTATTTATGTATGTAAAATACCTAAATGTTACAAGAAACACAATAAGCAACTAAACTGCTACAAGAATACGCTTTTATTTAGGCAAAAGAGTAAAGTTCTACCCTTTGTACTGACCATGGGTATGTGTCCGCCTGTAACATCTGATGTGTGTCCCAAAAATGTCCCACTTTGGCCATTTGAAAAGGTGGCAAGCCTAACCTGGGGTTATCCCGGCTGTGTACATGTTGTCCCACTGCTGTGCACATGTTGTCCACAGTCGTTGGTATGCTGCGCGGCTTAGCATTACATAACCAACTTTCACCACTCTCTGCCTGATGGACAGGTATATTTACTTACACACACCGTTCACATACTGTACAGATTCGTCATACGTATCATGCGTTACACAACAGTACATCTCGTGGGTTCGACATACCTTTCTGGCCTTTGGTTCTGTATTCATCAGTACTTGCTTGCTACTCCTTCTTTTGTATTCGGTATTTGTTCAGTATGAACATACGGTTTGAATATCCAGGGAGTCTTCCTTATATTCGTCGTCACCTGAGGCATGTGGGTTCATCACGCCAATAGCTGTTCCTCGGTGTGTACTTATGCGCATATCACCGGTGATCCCCCTCCATTCGTACGTTACGCGTCAGCACTAGGCCATGGTTCATTCCTCGTATGGGCGTTGGTTATTTGCAATACCTTCGTGGGGATGGTATGTATTGTATCATGTTTCTGTGACTGCATCCGCTATGTGTGGTGTCAGGTACATTTCGCTGTGGTGTTAGCCGTGGATTGTGTGTGTTGGGTATGGTATTCTGTTCGACATGTGGGTGTCCGTGTCCTGGCAGTGTCTGTCGATGGCGTTGTGCATTCAGATGTGTAACATAGCTGTTATATTCCTGTACACAACGGATGCAAGGATGCATCAGCTGCTGCTAGTGTTTCCCACACGGCTTGTTGCGGGTATGCCGCTGTCATTAACTGCCTGTATGTTTTTGCTACGGTTTTGGCTGTTATCCCTTTGATATGTGCGATGGGGTATATCTGCAGATGTGGGTGACGGGTACGGGGTGTGGGTCTTGCATTTATACATACAAGATATGCTTGTGTGTGTGCTCCATCCCTGCTTGGGGAGCTGCAGGTTACCTGTCTGTTGTTCTGGGAATGTTTGTTTTGTTGATGTCGTGTGGTGCCGGTATCGCCTGCATGTTTGCTTCCTGCACGTATTCCTCCTTCACATCGGTTATATATCTGCGGATGTTCGTCCGTGCCTACTATCCATTGGCATTTTATCACTGATAGTTACGGTGATTGTGGTCCTGTACTTGGGACGGCCTGTATGCTACCGGTTGCCTCCTATTCGTGGCGCTTGCTTACTTAACGGTCGTGGAACACACAGCGGTATTTACGGGACCGTAGGTGGCCACGATCGGTGCCGGATAGCACATGCGATTTTCGCCGTACATGCCTGATGCTGTGTAACGCTGTCGACGTATCGTGTTGAGTCTACCATATGGCCGCCATACATACGGTCATGGTTTGTACATGCGTCCTTTGCATCTCCTGTTGGCTATGGTCCTGTGGTACATTCTGGGACATTTCCGCTTTGCATCGTTTTACGTCGCCACGCGCCTAGCCACTGAGGAGATGTAAGTACTACTTTGTGGGTACTGCTGTACATACGCCTATGGTTCCTGTACTGTATGCCTCGCATGTTATTACACTCCGCCTGTGACATGTCACCTACATACACATTTTACAGTGGCACACACATTACACACACACAGCGGAACACACGACAACCTCACCTCACACATACACATATTGCCGCCATAGCTCTCAACCTTCCATTTCCAAACGAGGAACACACACATTCATAATGTGGAACAAATGGGCAAAATGTGGGACACATACTAATGGCTTACTAACAACTTCAGCTAAGAAGGTCATAGGATGGTTAAAATATGCTGATTTACTTACAAAGAAGAACCTTTAATGAATTACTATGATTAATTTCTATTTACCAGGATTTCATTTAAATACATTCCTAACAATGAATGTGTGACAGACTATTTCAATGTGGAACTTTGAGGAACTTCGAGGAACATGAACTGTTTTAGACCCCAAATGAGGTACGTTCCTCATAATGATGTACACTTGACAGGTATGATTGCCGCTTTCGCACCGACGGTTGCACACAGTACCTACGTTGGCCGCATCGCCGGCGGCGGTGTGTACCTCCGCACTCATATCCTATGGATATGACACGCACATATCCCGTTACTGTACCGTGGCCTGGCGATCATCCCGACCCGCGGATATGTATTGATGCAGGTTGACATTTCCATGGCTGGTGTTCCCTGCTCTGCCCACCCTCCCGGATGATCGGGTTGTCATTCACTATGTTTACTATGTGGAGATTTCGCGTCTTACTTATCTGTAAACTTGCATCCCTGGGTTCCATATTAACCTGTTGTACTTTATATCTGTGTATGTGTACATATATTTCTACGTGTGTAATGATATCTATTTCCGTATCTGTGTATGCACATAAGTACATATGTAGTCGACTTGCGAAAGTGGCAGCATACGGCTACGCCGTCTGCTGTAGAACCGGCGTGCGGTTGAGGTGTTGGCATTCCATGCTCTGCTGGCTATTGGGTGTGCAGTGTTTGGGTGGTGCCTTTGTTGGAGTCACACATAGGTCCGCCCATACGGTACACATTACGGGCGGACATGTTTGTGTGGCGTCCATTTCACTGTGTGTGCAGGTAAGGAGGTGTCAGTCCATGGGGCCTACGCTGTCAAAGTATGTGCTATGCGTTCCCTCTTTGCCAGGGTGTAGGCATATTGGGTACGCCTCCGTCTACCTACTGGGGCTGGCACAGTGTGTTCATGGCGCTGAACGCCCTGTGCCTGTGCTTGCCTTGGCAGTTGTGGCGGGCTTGGTGGCCCTACACCATTATGTCCCTGCAGCAGCTGTTTCCGCAGAATCATATTGTGTAGCATACAACATACTATGAATATGTGGGCACATGTGCCTGGAGAGTACTGCAAGGCTCCACCGGATGTATCCAAGCACCGGAACCGTGATTTCAACATCCCAAACACACGCTCTATGATTATTCTGGTTTGTGCGTGTGCCTCATTATGGCATTCTTGCATGTGTGTGTGAGCATTTCTGATGGGTGTCATCATCCACGGCTCCAGTGCATAGCCAGCATCCCCCACAAGGTGACCTTGTGTGATGTCCCCCCTGGCAAATACCTGATACAGCTGTGAGGCATGCCAGATATGGGAGTCGTGGTAGCTTCCAGGGCTGCCAGCACACACATCCATGATAATGCCCTGCGCATTGCACACGACCTGGCAATTGATGGAGGGGTATCCCTTGCGGTTTATGTAGCATCTACCCTGCTCCCCGGGCGGTAACTTGATTTCTATGTGCATACAGTCTATCGCACCCAGTACCTCCGGGTATTGTGCCACACGGTGGAAGTGGTGCATATTGCTAGCCAACTCCTCCTGAGATCTGGGGAAGTTTATATACTCATGGGCATGTCGTAACATGGCATCCAGGAACTGGTGTAGTACCCTGGATGCTGATGCCTGTGAGATACCCATTATATCCCTGGTTGGCCTTTGAAAGGTACCTGTAGCCAGTATTCGTAAGCTCACACATACCTTTGTGTCCACTGGGATGGGCTCCCCTCTGTTGTCTCTTGTTCTCAGGCGTGGCCAGCACAGCTCCACTATTTGCTGTAATGTGTCTTTGTCCACCCTGTAGCACTCTACTATCTCCAGGTCTTGCAGCCCCTGGTAGGTCACCCTTGGTCTGAACACTCTCCTTCTCCTATGAGGCCTACGGTGGTTGTCGGCACCCTCCTCCGCAACTCCGTCTGTCTCTGACACATACCTATGCATCACGGCCACGGCGGCACCCAACATATACATATTAAAAGTTCCCCGTGTGTTTACACCCTACGGTGCGGCATTTGGGAAATCGCGCTGTGTGTTGTGTGCATTCACACTTTATACTGTTGTGCTGTATACCCGGTGATGTCATTGGGTGTGTCTGTGCAGCCGTATCTGTGGATTATCTTCGGTGTTTTACCGTTGCAACTGCAACGGTATTGCCTTTAGTGTTACAATACAGTTGCCTGCATTGGCTTAGCTTTGCATCTTACATTACTGTTTCTGCACGTTGCACCTACTATTGCCTGCAGTGCATCCTGCAGGCACATGGCATATGATGCATTTTGTCTGCCGCCGCCATTATGCTACCTCTGTACTTGGCTGTGCTATTTTGGTTCTTTGCTCTTTGTATTTCTACTACATCCCCTACTATCTTTGCATTCCTATGCCTCCCCTTTCCCGTTTTGTGGGAGTCTGCATGCAGAGTTGTCAGCTGCCGCCGTTTGCCCTTCCTGGATTGATTGGTTTTGATTGCTCATTACGGCTCCAATTACACTGCTTCCGCATTTCCTCATATTCTCCGCATTACCTTCCTATATCCGTGGTTGTTGACGGGGAGGCCGTCACATGACTGGGTTGGGGAACGTAGTCATCCTTGTGCACATGCATCTGTGCGCGCATTATGTACTCTCAGCGCATCTATTTCCTCACACGCCGGTCCTACTGCTGTGATGTGCATTGTACAGCCCATGTTTGCTGGCCTCCAATGTGCTTCCTCCTACAGTGGCACACCCCTCTGCGATTGACATGTATTCCGTGTAGGCCACTCCTCGGTATACTACCGCTGCGCCGTTTGCTCCATCCTTACACCGGCGCCGGTTTTGCGATTCACTATTATCTGCCTCATTTGCATGGCATTGACTGCTAATACATGGTTACGGCGCCGGACGCTGCTGCCACTCCTTGACAACCCTTGTGCTGGGGTTGAGGCTTTCCATACATACTATGGTGTGTGGTGGCTGTGCATCTGATGTGTATTATACTGCTCTTTTAGGACATTCTCATATTATTTCATTGTTTTGCACCTTCTGTGCACATATCCGGGGGTTCTGCTGTGGTTTCTGCGTACATAACATTTATGTCATTATTTACAGTTTGTGCATGTTTTCTTTGGACATTCTCGGTGCCTTTCGCCATTGGCATATTGCACCTGTATGATACCTGACGTTGACAGCCTTCCATTACTCCTTGGTCATGTTTGGGTAAATGTAAACCGTTTTTTTTGGTTTACATTGTCGTGCCCTTACGCTACGCCTGCCTTCATTTGCATGGTGCAATACCGCACACAGTGTGTTTAGCATACCTGCGCCGGGGGCGGCGCAGGTCCGGCGCACGCCGGTAGTGCACGTGGGATTGGTTCATACCTGAATCGCTCGGTGGCCATATTTGGCTTTATAACGCCGACGCTATGCGGGCACCTGGCGCAAGGTTCATGAATCCCGGGGCTGGTCTCAGCCTTATCTCAGTGTAAGTGGTCATTTACACTGAGGGCCAACCTTTTGGAATCACACCCTAGGTGCACAGATCCCAGGAAAAAAAAAGTGTGCACTCCTGGATAACTCACTTGTGCAACTATTGGAAAAAGGCATGTAGAATCCTATGTAACACAGAGCTAGGTCAAGCTCAGGGGGAAGATGCCCCTCCTATGACAGAAGAAAAGAGTAGTCTGCAAAAAGACAAACTAATAGTTCCAAGTAAGAGTCATAGAGACAATAAAATGGACTGTTAAGTATAACAAATGCGTTATTATCATTAAGAAAAAAAGTCCAGATAGATGACATGAAACGAGTAAAAGAAAAATGAGAAGAAAACTACTTGCAGAAGATCAGCTGTTAAAAAATACATATAAAATTTAAGATCTTTAATGCAACATATCTGATGATGTGGAAGCCTTGAAAAGAAAGATGCAAGACAAGATAAAGAACAGCAAAATCAAAAAAAGAGATTACTGAAAGGTACAAAAAGAAACACGGATATGGGATAGAAAAAAAGGGTCTGATATTATGCAATATTGACGCAGAAAAGAAAGCCAAACTGAAAAATGCAGCTCCAAAGATATTTGGAGAGAAATGCAGGCAAAGATACCTAGATATGATAAATTTCAAAATAAAAAAAAAAACTAAGATGACAAGAGTGGAATGTTATTTATAGAAAAGAAGAATAGTGAAGTTGAAATTAAACAAATACAAAGTGTACTGATAAACTGCAAGGTGAAGGATTTAGCGTGGAAAGTTGGCCACAAACAATACTGCAACATGATGGGCCAATGAGTCTTCAGACACAGCAGTAACAGATGGAGCTAGACACTTGTACCATTGCTGTTGTATTAAAACTTAGGAGACTGGATGTGCAATCATCCCAAAAGAAATGTGGTTTGCCTCTTTAAAAATTCTAAGCCATAAAATTGTATTGATTAGTAATCTGATCTTATTGGTTTTAACTTTTTTGGGAGGTGTGGTTTTACCTTTAAATATCTAGTATGGCATCTGTCTTTTAGATTATTTGTTCCAATGAAGTTCTTAATGTTAGAAATGGAAGCGCTCGGAGTTCAAAATGGCCACTGTTCTGTGAGCACTGCTATCACCTAGGTCTCTGATATACCCTGGATTAAAACAAACCCAGAAGGCAATGCAGAATTAATAATACAGAAATAATTGTAGATGTTTACTGCTAATATCATCCAGCAAACAAAAAAGGAAGAAAAAGTGACAGATTCAGCTCAGAAACAGCAGGATTAACTAAGATTTCTGAATAACAGCTTAAGCCATGTGCTACTAAGGCCCTGCATCTGACTGCAAGATTGGTAAAACACTATACAGCAAGATGTCAAAAGAGGAAAATAATATGGAAACAACAACAACTAAGACCAAATTCTCAGTACTAGCCTCACCTGAGAAAGACAAATCTTTAAAAAGACAAAAGACAACTAAACAAACTGACAACTCTAAAAATACAAATAAATCCAAGACAGGCCAGCCAACTAATCTGGAAGACATAAAATCTGCTTTATTACCTATCCAGCAAGCAATAAAGGACTTATCATTACAATTTCAAACCTTTGGTGACTCATTCAGCCAAATAATATCCAGAATGGAAAAATCTGAGTCCAAAATAATAGAAAATGAAATAAAAATAAACTCTAGTTCTCAAAGAACTGATGCCCATGACAAAGAAATACAAAACTTACAAGAAAAAATAACAGACCTGGAAGCAAGATCTCGAAGGAACAATATCATCATCAGAGGAATACCTGAAACTGTACTTCATAAAAATCTAATACCAACAATCAAGCAAATATTAAATTCCCTGCTAGAAGAACCTGAAGAAATGCAGCAAATAACAATAGAGAGAGCCCACAGAGCCCTGAGGGAAATGCAAACACCACTGAAACCAAGACCTGTCTATATTAAAATATTAAACTACCAAGATATAAATAAAATCATACCGGCAGCAAAGAAAAAAGGCACACTCACCTGGAATATAAATAAAATCTCCTTTGCTCAAGACCTCCCAATGCAAATAAGACAAGCAAGACAACTAATATCTCCATACTGTAGGTTCCTAATAGAAAAAAAAATCAAATTCCAGATGAAATATCCAAATCAGATAATCTTCTACATCAAAGAGGTTAAATGCATGGTCACTAACCCCAAAGAGGCAATAGAGACATTCCTGGCCGTTTTCAAGCAAATTCCGCCTACAGAAGTGAAATAAATCCACAAAAAATGATAAAGGACCCTTGGGTGAAAAAACAACCCCATTTATGAGCACTCTAGCTGGGATCCAACTCTGAAAGCTTCCCCTTGCTGTCTAGACTCTTAAATCCACAATGTGAGTCATGAGGAACACAGGAAAAAGAAGTACAGCCTGGGTAGGAACCAAAAATCAACTGCTGTTTCCGATGTACGAATATAGGAAGGAGCCTCCTCCTGGGACATTGGTCTGCAAAATCAGTCCCCCTATGATTTTGAGGGCTCCATTAAGAACAGTCAAACAAAATGGATTTCAGCAAGCTCCAAAAGATTTTACTGCCTGAAAAATGAAAATTGATCTGCACCAGCTAAAAGAAGAAAGCTGCACCATACATGTCAACCAACCTGCAAGCAAAACCTTGAAGAAATAAGGTACTGTTGAACTGAACCATTCACTAAAACAGTACACCCAGTACTGTGTATGTGAATGAAAATCCAGCCTTAAATAATAGGTAAGAAATAAACTGTCAGAAACAGGCTAGCTCATAGATTACTATTGGGAAAAAAAGGAAAAAAAAATGTTAAATGTTCTATGTAAATACTAGAAATGTGTTAAAGATCCTGGAGAGAAGAAATCTCTGGAAAATAGTAAAATAACCTAACAATCTTGGGGTAATGTAAATATAGCCTTAATATGTCAACTATAGCAGAAGGACTGTTTAGCTAAGCTGTTTTGTTTTTCTGTCTCTCTATACTTCCTACCTCTGATAAATAGGTGCCAAGTATAAATTTTATAACCCACATAGTCTGATGTGGAAAAACATTACAGGCACCAAAGAAGGCCGAAATCTAAATAAATAAAGGGGAGGAAAAATAAGTTAAATAAGAGAAAAATGTAAAAATGACAAGATTGATTGTTTAACAATATTACTATGGTACATATATTGCTATAATTTACTGAGGAATGTATATTAATATGCTGTTTTAAAAATACTATTAGAAAGAATTAGTCACAAGACAAAAGCAATACATGCTGTACTTTAAATGCAATACCATAATTGTATAAATAATATGTTGGAAGAGGCTAGGGATATTAGGTAGCAGTGTTTGTTGAGGGAACTAGTTTGTTCAGCTTTGTCCACATTGTTTATAGTAACACAGGGGGGATACTATGGGTTAAATCTATATCTAAAAAGAAAACACATTCCAAGATTAGACGTAAAGGTAAACCATATAACGAACCTTCATCCTCCCCCTCTGATTATTCCTAGTCCAGGGATATAGTGGTTAGGCACAGAGTAGGGACGGGGCTAAATAGATGCTTTCCTAAACCATCACACAATAACACATACAAAGATAACAAAACAAAACTAATATACATGGCATATCTACGGAATACGCCTAATAAATAAATGTGGGAAATAGAATCATGGAATGTTAAAGGGCTCCAAAACAAGAAGAAAAAAGAAAACTATTCCTACACCTTATATTAAAAACCACAGCCAACCTCATACTAATACAAGAAATACACTTGACTACAGAGCAATGGGCATAAATTAGCAGAAAGAAATGGATAAGTCAAATTATAGCTTCAGAGGGGAAAACAAACAGTGCTGGGGCTGCCATAATAATTAAAAAACAATTTAAGGAAAAAATACTTAAAACCAAAGCTGACAAGGAGGGAAGATGGTGTTACATAACACTTAGTTGTCCTACAATACCAAAACCTATAATGGTATTTAATGTTTACGCACCCTGTAATAACCAACAACACTTTTTTTTGCCATTATACCCAACCTTAAACCAATTTAAAGGTCACTACATAGTGATTGGCGGTGACTGGAACACATATCAAAACCCAGAAAAGGATAAATCTAATCTGACCAAATCACATAATAAAAGCGCCACATTAGCCCTTAATGAACTCAAACAAGATTTCAAACTATATGACTCTTTTAAATATGGGAACAGTGCAGATAAAACAGGGAAATTCACATTCTAGTCGCAATGCCACAAATGTGGTCAAGGATAGACTTCTTCTTAATCTCTGACATATTCATTAACATGGACCCAACAATAACTATACATACCAGGTTCTTTTCAGATCACTCCAAAATCACACTGAACATTAACTGGGACAAAAATATATATTTAGAGAATAGGGGTCATAATTGGTCATTAAACCCAATTTACTTTCCAAAATGGATGTAATAAAAGAAGCAGAAGCAATGCTAAAAATAGCTCTTACAAATATCGCTAACTCCCAAGTACCAACTGACATAGAATGGGCTGCAACCAAAGCACAAATTAGAGGACTGTTTATCAAAAAAGCAGCATACTATAAAAAAATACAACTGAAAGAGGAGCATATACTGAAAGGGAAAATAGAGCATCTTGAAAAAGAACTGATAAATAACCCTAAGAACCAAACAGAAGCAGAACTTTTAAAACTGCAAAGGGATCTATATATGTTAGAAACCAGGAACCTATCTTTTTATGAAGCCAGAATGTTAGCCACTTACGCAGAAGAAGCTCAAATACCATCTAAAGCTCTGGCCAGAATTATCTCCCAACACAAAAATGCCTCCAATATATCTGAAATAAACTACAGAGTTAAAAACTACACAAAAAAATGAAGACATTATTAAAACATTTGAACAAATATACTCTCAAATATATGGAGCACAAATACTACAAACCTCAAAGGAAGATAGAACTCTTTTCCTTCAAAAACTGAAATTCCCTAAACTCAATTTAGACCAACAAAAAAAACTAACTGAACCGATATCCATCAGTGAAATTATTACAACAATCAAACACTTAAAAGCGCATAAGGCAATGGGTCTGATGGACTCACATCAGAATTTTACAAAGCATTTTCCTGCTTGATAGCCAAACTACTATACTATACACATAATAAACTATAAAATAAATGATATCCACTTTAATGCCTCTACAACCATCTTTATATTAAAAGAACACAAAAACCCCGATAGCTACAGACCCATCTCTCTCTTAAATATAGATACTAAAAAATTTACCTCTATACTTGCAAACAGAATGAAAAATCTGATAGAGAAAATCATCTCCCCAGAACAATCTGGTTTTACACCACATAGACAGACTAGTGACAATACATTAGCATTAGATGCACTAATATCCTATGCTAACCGATACAATATCAACATTTACACAATGGTAGTGGATGCCCACAAGGCATTTGATAGGGTTAATCTAGAATTCTTACTCCAAACACTACCCTACTTCAATATACCCAATAACTTAATTCAGATCATCCAAACTCTCTATAGCAATCCATACACATCTCTCTATATAAATAAAACTGGGTCAAATAGGATCCTAATAAAAAATGGAACAAAACAAGGATGCCCATTATCACCCTTCCTGTTTAACCTATACCTAGGACCACTCTTTCTATACATTAAACAAAATACATACCACAATCCTCCATCAATACACAACTTCAAAATATACCTCACTGCATTTGCGGATGATCTGAACATATACTGCACTACACCAAATTCAGATATAAACAAAATAATTGAACATTTCTCGACTATGTTTAACTACAAACTAAACCTCAATAAAACTAATATTTTCCCCCTAAAAACACCCAAACTCATCTCACTAATACAATTGTTAAACACAATAAAAATAAAAGAAGAAACTAAATACCTGGGAATCATCTTTTTCCAGAATAACAAAGATTTCTACCAACACAATATAAACCTTAAATGGCAAAATATAATGCAAGACTGTAAAAGATGGAACAACCTAAAACTACCATTTTTGGCCAAAGTATCAATAATCAAAATGAACATTTTACCTAGACTAATGTATATATTCATGACATCACAGACAACAATACATAATAAATTATTCAAACAAATTCATACCTTCCTAGCAAAATTTATATGGGAACCCAAAAAAACAGAATCTCCTATCCAAAATTAACACTCCCCAAAAGCAAAGGAGGACCATATCTACCAGATTTTAAAATGTACTAGTCGATCATTAACACTAACAGAATATTAAGAATAGCTGAACATAACCCGTCAATGGAAAATTGGTCTCCTCTTTGGGTGACAATCTATTACAGATATATTAAAGCTCTAGGTTTCAATCCCAAAGCACTTCCATTCCTGAAGCAGAAAGAAATACAAATGTATAACATTATAGAGCCCTTAAAACATAGTATAAACTTAGCGCAAAAACTCTTTCAGTTCTTGAACCTTAGACAAATCATGACAATACTGCAACCCCTTCATAAAAACCCAAATTTAAAAATAAACAATAAGATGCTGGACTTAGTCCCTTTTCCCAAACTGAAAGATAAAACAATCCAAGATATTTATCCCTACCTTAACTGTTCAATACAAGAAATGAGGACCAACTTAAACCTCTCTAAATCACATAATAATCCTAAGACACATCAAAGAACTGTGTTCCAGTTACCTCCAAAATGTTACTATGACCAGTAGTGACATAGAAACTTGTAGCAGGTTTTGGAAAACTATTATAACAACAAAGAAAACTATTACTAATTAATATAAAATGATAAATGAAATTAAATACCAGAAAGACCTCCTCTTCTCTAACTACTGGAGAAAAATTAAACCATCCATAGATGATCAGCAAATAAGCCAGGCAATCAATCTAACACTGAAGATTATACCCCTCAAAAAGTTAGCATACACTCAGCTCATGATCAATAATAATGCTTATTTTACACCTGCAATCCTACACAAATTTAACACATCAAAATCACCTTTCTGCCCACACTGTAAGGACCAGATAGCTGACTTAATCCATGTATTTTGGAGCTGTAAATGTGTCTATAAACTCTGGAACTCTCTCAAGGTACAATTACAAAAAATGGGTTATCAAACATCAACATTAACTTGGGAATTCACTCTATTACACATTCTTCCACTCAACATACCAAGAAAACAAGCAAATACACTTTTAACAATTTTCCTACTAATGAAACTGTATATAGCTTTTAAATGGCTAGATACCATAAATATATCTTGGGATGGTTTTAAACAAGTAGCTATACAACACCTTTTAGCTCATAAAATAGTAATAGATAAAATAAACAAAAGCATGAAATCCAGAGAAATTTGGGAACAAACCTTTAATATCATATTAGCATAATTCATCACACAGCAACTTAGAAATACACTATAATGGAACCAAAGAACACATACAAGTTCAGATATTAAATAATAACTTGGATATTACGAATGTATATACTGTCTATATAACTGTGGAACTAACAGTGAAAGCATCTATGTACATAGTGTAAATAAATATGTTGTACGACCTATATCCTGTGGTATTTGACATCAATGTATAACATATATATATATATATATATATATATATATATATATATATATATATATATATATATATATATATATATATATATATATATATATATATATATATATATATACAGTCATATTGTAAGATAGTTTTTATTTGTGACATTTATTAATGTAAAAATAAAAATAAAAATTATCAAAAAAAAAAAAAGAAATGGAATCGCTCAACTAATTGTATATTATCTACATTTGAATTAAAATTTGGTTGAACACAACTAGATTATCTTTGTTGTTTCTCATTGTCGTATTGACTTCACCACATGGAATTCTTTTGTGTTTTTGCAGTTTGTGAATATCCCAAGAGTTGCTTGTTTTTGTATATTCCGTAAAGTTAGATGATCATTAGCTGAGACTATACGATTCTTTGCAATACCCTAGATATGGGGATGGTTTGGAGAAAGGTCTGAAACTGTCAACCTTGTGTTCATTTCTGCCTTTGTATAATGAGATATTTTTAAATTCTTTCAAAATAGTTTTAATGCTTCATTCCTTTAGACTTTTTATTTATTTATCTAACATTTGTTAACTGGGAAAGTTTGACTTGGAACAAAGCCAATTTTCATCTGAGGCCTTGGGAAAAATGCTCTAGATGCATATCTTTGTAACATGAGAGGAAAACTGAGTACTTGGAGGAAATCCACACAAATGCAGGGAGGACACGCATACTCCACACAGAAGATACCCCAGTGGAGAATGGAACTAAAAAACCTCTTGCTGTGAGGCGACAACACTACCGTTGCACCACTGTTGTGACTTCAATTTGTTAGTATAGTCAAGGGACAGGCAATGTAATTGGATGCTTAGTTTAGGTTAATTTGGAGAGAGGTTATCCTTGCACAGTAAGCTATGTGAGTTACTCTGTGTAGGAATTTTTTGACTTCCTTAACTATGTTTAAACTGAATACAAAAACAGACATGGTATTGTACTTAACTATGGAGGAATGCTGTAACACAGCAGTCTGGTAATGAGTATTTTTCTATGATGGATTTAAAATGACTGCCAAATGCATTCACAGCAGCTTGCTCATTAAGAAGATGTGTTGTTTTCAACATTCTGTGGTTTCCCTGCTACATTATTGTGAGTATGTCAGAATGCTGGTGGGTTGGTTTTGTTTCTACACTGATTTGACAACAGGAGTTTTGCATGTCAAGTCAGATTATAAGTTGTCATTTGTTTCTTATTGCTTGATATTTGAATAGTGAAGGTTCATTTCCTGACTATTTGCATGGCCGCCATGTGGAGTTCCTAAGCATATGACATCTTTAATGTATTTATTTATTTTATTTATTTATTGACATTTGGCTACCGGGAAAGTCCACAAGGGTAGGAGCCCATTCTCAGCAGAGGCTTGGGGAGAAAGGCTCTAAAATATTGTAAAACATTTTAAGAACAATAATTTTACACTCCTCAAAAGTAATACAAAAAACATCTACAGTTTAAATAACTATACCAAATTAAACATAATATGAAAACACTGGTTGAGAATAGATACAAGTCATATGACAATGATTTAATATTTTTAGAATATTTAGTCAGTTTATGCATAACTTAAATGTAAGTTAGTATGATATAAACAGGAAATGAAATATGAAGAGAGAGAAAATCAGGCTTATGGTATATTTAGAGAGAAAGCCAGGGAAGAAACTTTGATAGAATTAAGGGAGTGAGTGAAGAAGGGAGAGTAAGGAGGTGTAAGGTATGAGTAGGTACTTTTCCAACATTTAGGGATATAGTTTATCCTGGTGTTGAGCAAGAACAGAGACAGTTTTTGGTTAGGAAGTCTTTCAGAATAGTTTTGAATGATGGGAGGGAGGGTATTAACCTGATGGATACAAGGTAAGAAGTGCCAGGTCCTAGCAACATGGTACGGGTTATAGACAATGGCCAGGAGATTTGATAGATTTGTGGACAGACAGGAGATTTTAGTCATTAAATCGTAATGACTAACCAGAAATTTAGCTGTGCAGAATGTTATTTAGTGCTGTACACTGGATGATATATCTGTTTCCCCAAGGTAGGGGTGGGTGTTTCCTATTCTAATGTGTCTGGATGACACATTAATGCATAATGGATGGAAGACTGTGGTTGAAAAGGTTATTAAATAAGTCTAGTTGATTCATCATAGTTAATTATGTCACAGTTAAATGATAGAAGGTTAGGACAGCCAGACTGAAAAGGTAATTTATTTGAGATTTTGAGTAATAGTATTAGTCCATGGAAAGAAGGCTTATTTCACGGGATGATAGATATACATACATATATATGTATATATATATATATATATATATATATATATATATATATATATATATATATACACACACACACACACACACACACACACACACACACACACACATATATATATATATATATATATATATATATATATATATATATATATATATGTGTATATGAGTCCACTATGTAATCTTGAAATACTGAAATCCCGAATTTCAGTATTTTGAAATTACATAGCCAAAAACTCAAAGTTCCAAAACCAGCAGAAGCGCAAAATTCAAAATCCCGAAGCATAGAGATATTGACTTTCTGCTTCCGCTGGTGCGGTGTGTGTATGGATGAATGGACGTTTAGGTAAGCATGTATGTGTAAGTATGTTGGTTAGGGGCTTTAGTGTGTGTAAGTGTGTTTTGTGACTGTATATATAATAATGTATATAAAAAAAAATACACCTTATGCATCGCCACTTAGCTAGGGTTAAACTATTCCTGGTGCCATAAAGTCTGCTCCTCAAATTTTCCCTTAGAACTAGTCAGTTTTTTTAGCTTTAGCACTCACATCTGTTTCTTTGAGCTCAGCACTTGTTCAGAACTCATTGTAAGCACTAAATAAGCTACAAATTACTACAGCACTCAACTTTCCTCACTTATCTAGAGGAAAACAGTTCTTAGTACTTAATAAATAAGCACCTATCCAGGCATGTCTAAGGGTCAGCTCCCAGTGTTTTCTCCTGTCTACCTGATGAATCTGGGCATCTTGGGGCAATGCAGCAATTACCTCATATACACAGACAACCCTCTCCTCCTACCACCCAAAACTACAGCCTGTGAGAGATGCACTTATATAGCCAAACTGGAAGCAAAGTTCTCTTCACCCAAGACTGGACTAGACAGTCAAGAGGAGATGGTAAACACTTGCACCACACCACACTCATCACATAGTCCCTCAAAACCTACACCACCAAAACACACACATAGCAGCACAAAATATAAACCTACATTCATGGAGGCTCTCAAAAAATATGCTCAAGCAACAGAGACCTACAAAGCAGAAATGCATGCAACCTCCACCCCCCAACACAGCCCAAATGACACATAGCCCACAAACTCAGTGTGCTACTCAACCACAGCCCATAAGGCATAACAATGTACCCAGCACTCTAGTAATAGGTGACTCTATAGTCAGGCACACTGATGTTCTACTCACCAGGCTAAACAAGGTGAAAGTTACTGTCAGCTGCCTGTCAAGTGCCAGGATCCAGCACATAATGCATGCACTCAGGTCACTCCACAACAAGTGCAAATATGACTCTGTCATTGTCCATATTGGTGTGAATGACCTGAGATGTACCTCCCTGGACTAGATGAAAAGAGACATAGAGGAGCTCTCTGATCTTGTAGCCCAGGCAGGTATGACCCTAGCCCTGAGTAGCATCCTGCCATCACCCAGAATGATGCCACAGTACAAGGACAAAATGATTGACTTCAACAATTGGCTAAACTTCTGGTGTCATTCTAAGGGAATCCAGTATCTGTCTGCCTTGGATGACATGATCAACAAACCATGATGCTTTGCCATAGATGGCCTACACCTGTCACCCTTGGGATTCCGGATACTGGCTAAGGCTCTTTCCACCCCTACAGTGCCTTTTTTAAGCAAGGTTCTAATAACAAATTAACCACTGTAGCAGGTACAAGCAAGCAAAATATGAGGGTAATGCTACTCAGTGCTAGAAGTCTAAACATCAAAATGCATTCACTCGAGGCACTCCTTAAAATGGAGAACATCGACATCTGTGCAGTGACAGAGACCTGGTTCAAGGCTCCAGAGAGCATTACCAGGCTATAATTCATAACACACCTTTCAGCCACTTAACCAGGACTGAAACACTAAAGGTGGAGGCGTGCCCATATTCATTAAGGATATCCACACCTTCAGGCTAGTTGCTCAGCATAATGCATCTGAGATTATCCAAGTGCAACTAACTCTGGGCAAGACCGCAATCCAAATTGTAACTTGTTACAGATCCCCCAGCATTCCCCAGGATTCCCACTCCTCATTTCTTTACACACTGGAAAATATTAGGGAACAACCCAACACCCTAATAATGGGCGATTTCAACTACCCCATCATTAATTGGGAAAACTACTAATGCACCACCTCTTTTGCTCAATGTTTTCTGGAATTCATAAATTCCAACACCTTGGAACAACTTATCCACACCCCCACCAGAGGCAGCCCTATCCTAGACCTGGTCATTACCAACATGGGCGACTGGAGTTCCACACCAGAGGTCAATTTCTCATTGGTCAAATCCAACCACAGGCTAATCAGCCTAGACATCCACATCCCTCCCCCACCCCCCATTAGGGAAACCACCATAAAAAATTTCTCCAAAGCCAACTTCACACATCTTAAGACAGAAGTGGCAAACTTCTCAACACCCATGCAGACGGACAATAGAGGTACGACTGCTGAATCCTACACAAATGCACTTTATTAGCACTTACACGAGTGCATGGATCATGCTATCCCTAACAGAACCAAGATGCTATCCTACAAAAAAAGGAAGCCAATCTGGTGGTCACCTGCCAGAAACAATCTCTACAACAGAAGAAAGAAACTGTTGCAAAAAAGAGTAAAATCCCATGACTGGAAGAACTCCCTGGTCAGCCTCAGTAAGAAGCTGAGATCTCTCATAAAATCCTCCAAAGCTAGTTAGGAAAACAAAATCACCACTGATTCTAAAGATAACTACAAGGCACTCTATAGCTATGTCAAGAATCTCAGTGGCAACACTCATATTTGCTCTGAGTTACAGCACAATGGCACTAAGTATACAGACCCAACTGATATTGCCAACATCCTGGCAGACAGGTTCAGTGCTAACTTTACCCACATCCCCTAAAGTGCCCATCTTTATACCAGAAGAATGCAAAGTTCCCGTAATCACAACTGCACAGGTAAAAGCCATACTCTCCAAAGCCAAGAACACAACATCCATGAGACCTGTCAACATCCCAGGCTGCGATGTACATGAACTACAGAATGAGCTGGCACCCCTCCTAAGCACCATGTTCAATCATAGCCTCACCTCAGGCTTTGTGCCCACTGAATGGTGCACAGAGATGGTTATCCCACTCCACAAAGAGGGAGCCACCACGGACCATGGGACCTACTGCCCTATTAGCCTAACGAGCCTGGTCTGCAAGGCCATGGAACATATCATCATGAAACTTATAAACAGAGACACTGGTAATTTCCAAACTCTGGACCCCACACAGTTCGGGTTTGTAAAAGGCAGATCATGTCTCCTAAACCTGATAGACATCTTTGAAGCAGTCACCAAAGCTGTAGATGAAGGTAAAGTGGTTCACACAGCCTATCTAGATCTTGCTAAGGCTTCTGACGCCATCCCCCACTCTGGAATTATAGATAAACTCACTAAACTTGGTATAAATCCCTATCTCACAACATAGGTTGCTAACTGGCTCACTGACAGAACAGAAAGACAGTACAAGCTAAAACAGAAGGGTTTTGGCTGATGAAGTCCACAGATGACTGCAAACTAGGAGCCATAATTGAAACTCCTAATGATGTGGACATCCTACAAAAGGGCCTCAGTGAGACAGATGCCTGGTGTCAAAGCCATGGCCTCAAGCTCAATGCCAAAAAGTGCATTGTCATCCCCTTTGGTAAAAACTCTGTACCCATGAGCTACCACATAGTCTACTTAACACTGAAAGTGTGATAAGAGACCATGGGACACAGGAGAACCGTAGTCTCCCCTTTGATAATCACATTGCCACAGAAGTCAGGAAATCCTTCTACGTGGCACACCTCATCACAAAAGGTTTCTCATCCAGGAAAAATGCCTCTTTTGGTATGTACCTCACAAGACATCTACAACAACTGGAAAGGCTGCAGAAATACCTCACAAAGAGGATTACTGGCCTCAAACAGTTGCCCTACGCAGACCATCTAAAAAAACTCCAGCTTTACTCTATCGCATATCACCTACTCAGATGCGATCTCTGCCTAACATACAAAGCTATGTCAAACCCAGAGCTGTTGAACATGCTCCACTTAAAGAAATCCCAATCCCTCCGAGCTACATGCTCTAGGGACCTAAACCTTGTTACCACAATAAACAGAACATGCTAGAGGGATAAATTCCTGTCCCAGAGACTTCCCATACTCTGGAACAAACTACCTATCTATAGCAAACAAAGCTCCTCATTAGCACTCTTTAAGAAAAATCTTGATGATTGGATGGGAAATAGGAAATTCACCCCAGGGATCACCCCTGTGGCTCTGCTCGACAGGGGCACAGGAAAATCATTTTCTTAGGTGGTGAACGCCAGGGTACCTTTTAGTCTAGGCTTGTATAGGCCCTAGAGCTGATAGCCTAGTACCTACCTATGAACCTATGAATAGAGTAGTGTAATAACTTCTTTGGACCTGGAGCATATCCCTTTAGTAATCATTTGGTCTAAGTAGATGGATGTCTTAACAGCAGTTGATATGAGGTGGTAGAAGAAAAATTCATTCTCCAGGAAGATACCCAGGTCCCTAATGACAGCATTGATTTTGCAGGGTGTCATTTATGCAGTAGGCATAGGAGTGCTCTTGCTTCCCAAAAAGTACAGTATTGCATTTTTGTTTTTGCATTAAAATTTAGACTGCAGTCCTGAGTCATGTATTTCTATTGCTAAGGCCAAGGAGATGTCATCATCTATAGTGAGAATGACAGATTTCAATTTGTAGTCATCAGCAGTCTTGGCCAGTCAGAGATCCTTGACAACCATTTTGACATCAGCAAAGAACATGTTGAAAATTAGTGGTTCCAGAATGGAGTCCAAGGTGAAGAAAGTATGCCAGCAATACTGACTGAATAGTTATTTTGCTATCTCTGAATTATGGAAGAGTTTAAATTTAGTTGGGGCAGTATATCAATAAAATCCAGAGTAGAATAAGTTGAAAGCTTAGCTAGATCTAGGTAGCTTGTGTATACTGATTTGCCTTCATCTATCGCATCTAATATTCTTTTGTAAAAGTCATTCACTCCAATGAAGCTCAGGGAGTTTGCACTGTAGCCTCCAATGGGCAGAGCCTAAGCTTTTTGACAGAATTAAATAATGTTTTCACATTTCAAACAAATGTTCATATTTCTGGAACCATAGGGGTTATGAAAGAAGTACAAATGGAAAACTCTTCAGCACAAACTATTTTTATAGTTGTAGTATTCTTTAGGTTCACAGATTAAACCAAATTTTATAAGTCGCAGTAAACACAGTAACGATTAAATTTGTAGTATTTTGTAAACAATTTATAGTATCTCTGCAACATACTGTCAGCAGTATTTTATTCATCTATCTGAGAGCTTTCTGTGTAATTGTTTTCTGAGATATTTAGAAAAATTTGAAAGTTTTATCTACATACATTATATCATAAAAACGACAGTTAATATATATTTACCTGCATTAGACAACGGTCAAATATTAATGCAGTTGAGTTTGCCATTGTGTAAGTTTTCTGATGAAATATTTTAACACCTTGTACATAGCGTGGTTATGGAATTATTGATGCAAACATGGACAAGCAATATTTGAAGCCTAGTGTAACTTTACAAAATGACAATTTTGTGCTTACTGACAATAGACAATGAAAAAAGAGAGGGAATAAAAAGATGCACCTGGAGGTGTCACTTGGATGTAATGAGTATTAAGTAGACATGATCTTGCATAACTGACTGCTAGCTGGCATTATCCTTATTTATGAATTCCATGATGGTACATCCCATTACCTTACAAACAAGACTGGTAAGGTTAATCAGACTATAGTTCCCAGGGTCAGTGGTTGTGCCTCTTTTGTGAAGCCAGGGCTGGTGCTCTACAAACTTCAGGCATATAACCAATGATGATGCTGAAGAGATGTGCAGGAGAGTCTGCTTCGCAGTGTTTCATACCTCCAATGAATAGTCTGGTATGTTATCTGGAATGATAGTGCTAGTATTTTTGGTTTTGGAGAGGGATTTTAGTATTTGTCCCAGGATAATCATGGGGAAAGAGATGCCTGGATTTTTGTGGGAGAAAAACATGGAGGTAGAGAGAAATGGAGAAGTCTGAGCTAGACTTGTTCACTACTACATTTTATGATACTCTTTGGGGTCAGAGTGGGTGGTGCCATTTAATATCAGCTCAGAACAGTGTTAGGTATTGTTTCTGAAGTTACTTTTATGGAATAAATATGGATTTACAGTTATCTTTGGACATCATAGTAATAATTAATGTATACTTAGATTTGTAGTTCTTGATATTTGCCTCACATCTGTATTTATCATTTTGAGCTCACTTTGGAGATGAGGGTAAATGAGTTTTGTTCATAGGTTTGTGGGAGTATACTAGGTGCTAATGACTACTAGGGCCTTTTCAAGCCTAGTCATGCATCTCAAATCTCTGACAAGTTCTGGTAGCCTTGATAAGAGTAAGCAGAGTCTTGGGAACTGAAACATTTACAAGCAGGGGCCTGGGAGATGAACTGTTTACAGGCTGCCTGTGTCTATATAGACATAGGTGCCAAACCAGGAATGAATTTCCTGTTTCCCATCCAACAGTCCAAGTTACACTTGAATTGGATTAGGGAAGAGCTCAGCTTCACATGGATGGGGACACTGTTTCAGATGGTATTCATACCTGTCTCTGCAACACACCCTATTTATTTCATAGGCAATGTTTAAGTCTTAGTCAGGTAATCCTAGTGTGTTTGTTTTGTGGATTAGCAGAAGGTCCATCATAGTGGAGTCTGACAATGCCTTGTATGTCAGTCATAGATCTCTCATCAACAACATGCAGGAGGCAAAATATTGGGATAGGACTTTTAGACGGTCTGCATAGGACATGTTACTTAAGACCTGTATTCTTTTAGTGAGGAACCTCTGTGGGCTTTCCAATTGTTTCATGTGCTGTATATACCAAAGGGGGAATTGCACTCAGTTATCGGTATGATGAGTGCTGAATATAGTGGAACAATGATCTCCTTGGAAGTAGATGCCGTACCTTTGTTTATAAGTTGCATAACAAAGAATGATTTCCTGACAAATGTAGACAAGTCAAAGTCTAGGTTACTGTCTGTGTGTGTTCACAAGTCCCTGGCTACTAGGCTGACTTTTAGGGGCATGTTCTCAATATGATAGTAACCAGGGGTGGATGGCTTCATAAGGATACTAATATCCATTTAAAGTCATTTAGTTTAAGTCTATGGCTCTGCCACAAGTTATTTGTCTATGTAACCCTTCTTCGAGAACATTAGTGTCAGTAGGTGATTTTATGACTTCTCTTAATTTGCAATCATCTGCAAATTTGATCACCCAGAGGCCCTTGGCATTGGATTTGACTTCAGTGAAGGAAATGCCAAAAAGAAGTGGTCCCAGGACTGATCCCAGAGGGACCCCACCTTTGAATGGCCTCTTTGTAGAGGTTGACTCCCCAGTTCTAACTTGGATCATGTCTGTGAGCCAGGTAGCTGTCTACCTGGTGGCATAAGTGTTTATACATATTCTCCTGAGTTTATCAACAATGCCCAAGTGGGGAATTGTGTCAAATGCATTGACCATGTCTAAGTAAGCAGTGTGAATTGTTTTGCCCTAATCCATTGCTTTGGTGAGTTTGTCAAAGAAGTCCACCAGGTTGAGCAGGCATGACCTGCCATTGATGAAACCAAATTGTGCTGTGTCCAGTGTCTGGAGATTTCCTCTGTCATTATTAATCATTGGCATGCCCCTTTGCTTCTTCTCTCACCAAAAGCAAAATGCTAGCACAAATCCGAAGATGAGACGGTCACAGGCTCTGTGTTGATCAACAGTCTTGTCCCAGATGATGTAGGGATCTGTAGGCTTGCTGTAGTCTTTTCCTGGTAGATGCATTGAATCAGACAAATCAGGAAAGTCTCACACAGACATTCACTGCACAATCAGAGACAGTCAGAAGGCAATGCCTTCTGCAACTTCTTTCACCAGGAGCACAACATATAAGCACAAATTTCAAGCTAACACTTTTGAAGCAGTTATGCGGTAGGCTATCTGGTGATCAGCAGTCTCCAGGAAACAATGTCCCTATGCTCCTACTCTAATAAGAAGAAGAAAACCAGAAGCACTAATCCCCAGATAACTACTGAGAGGCAGAATGCGATTTCTCCAATAATTTGTGGTCTTGGACCAGATGTTGCACATTTTAAAGGTAAGATGGGAAAAATACTAAGAGTTGCAGTGTGCATTAAGCAGTTAAATATGAAAGAGGGAGTAACTTACACTTTTTCAAAATAAGGGGAGAGCCACTAATTTTAATAGAACAAGTGTAAGGTATTTAGTATTCTGGCTCTATGTAATCCAGTAGGATGGCCAATAAATTTAAATAGGAAAGGGAGTAACTTTACAAAATGACAATTTTGTGCTTACTGACAATAGACAATGAAAAAAGAGAGGGATGAAAATATGCGGACAACATACCTCTCAACTGTCCAGAATTTCACAGAATGTCTAGATTTTTGGCTCATATATTTGGCCTGTTCCTCATAAAACTTGTGGTTTTCTGACACATCACTGGGATGATCTGAGGATTGCAGTCACTAAATAATGACATACATTTGAGTTTCAGAGTTTAAAGTCTTTGTAAAATGTATGTTAAAACAAATCCTGTTACTGTAGCATAAGAGCAATATTTAAAATACGTCCCTATTTTTGGGACTTTCTCCTCCCATTTTGTAGGACTTTGTCTGAATTTCTAGCAATAACAGGATGAGATGTATGGTCATCAAATTAACATAAGGGTGGGCAAATAGTAAGACAGTTGAGTTTAAAAATACAACAGAAACAGGGTGAGAGGATAGTGACAATTTTAACTTGTGTGTGACTCACAATAGACACATCTTTGGTGTCTTTCTTAGTTTAAATATGCAGTTGTAAGCAAAATAAAATTAAAGCACAGTGTAAAGAAAATGCATCACAATATGCAAAATGGAAGAAGGTAACAAAGCAATACAAATTACAAGAAAGGAACATAAGAAAAGCAAACTAACCTTTCTCTCACAGCAGACTTCTTGGATTTCTTGCTGGAGAGTATTGACACTGTGGTTACAGAGAAGTGCTTTATTTCTGAACTTGGCATTACATTTGTGATGAATATGGACAGAAGCTTCAATGTAAGAATTTTGATGGTAATACAAATGTCTGGTATATGAAGCCATTGTAAACATGGGGAACTTATGCAGTGAAAAAGAAAACAGCACAGGAAACAGTGGGGTGTAAAGTTGTCCATTTAATCTATAATGTAAAAAGCCAGCCAACTGTCAATGAAAGACAGTTGCCTGGCTGTTTACATTATTGATTAAATTCAACAATTTTTACCCTACAGTTTCTTGTACATTTGTGTGTGTGTGTGTGTGTGTGTGTGTGTGTGTGTGTGTGTGTGTGTGTGTGTGTGTGTGTGTGTGTGTGAGACATCTTTGGATCTAGTCTAATGGAGAATACAATGGCACAGTGGTCTGATTCGACCAAAGATGTAACAACTGAATCTATGGTGCCTAATGGTGCCTATCATGAGACCCTAGTATGAGAGGACAATAACTGGTTGAGAGAATTTGCATTAATGATATCTTGAAACTGCTGCAAATAAATGTTATATGTGTTTTATGCTATCTAGTTTATGGATAGATAACACCCAAAATAGTGTGTGAGGGTCAATAATTAGGGAAAGTAACCTACTGAGGTAGGTTTCAAGATCAGCAGGCATCATGGAAAGGGTTCAGTAACTGGCTACAGTATGGTAGGTAGGCCTGATGGTAGACACCAGGGTATAGAGGACTTCTAGGTCATCACCTTGCTGGATTCAATTGGAGATAATAGAATTTCAAGTAAAAAAAATGGCACACTCAGACCAAAGACACAACTACCCTCAGATGAGATCTTGGGAAAATCATTTTTAAAAATCTGTCCTTCAATTTCCATATACAAAACAGTGTAACACAGACATGTGATCCATGTAAAACTAAAATAGAGTAATAATATTTTTTATTACTTTTTTAATTGTATTACTCTATTTTTTTTTGTTTTGTTTTTTTTTGTTTTGCTTTGTTTCATTTAGACCGCTTGTCTTTATACTTAATAAAGGATTTTCGACTGGAAACAGACTGCATGCCTTACGTGGAATACCTTTGAATACTTACTAATTATGTACAATATTTCAAATTCTATATTTTTTATTATTGTTTTGACTGAAGACGAGTTTAAGTTCGCTATTTCTACTACTATTGTCTGATCAGATTAATATACTGTGATTAACTAGAGATATATAGACTGAACATTTTTCACACAGAGAAGTTTCTTATACTGTTTTGTTTTTGGACCCACTATACTTGTTTAGTGGGTTGTTTGAGACTTTGGGGATACCACGGAGATTACTTGTTTTTTTTTTTTCAAGTTCCATATACAGGAGAGTGAGCTTAAAGCCATGAGAAAGATTGGATACATCTTTGGTACAAGGAATTCAAGGGACCTGAAGTCCTAGAGGCATTATTTAAAACATTGCACTTTATCCATGGCAGATAGTGTAAGTATTGCATTGACACAAAGGCAACATGCTAAAAGAAAAGACTGACAATGTTATGATCTCCCTGTAAAATAAACTGTCTCAGTCATTATGGCTATGTCTTATCCAAAAATATCTTGCAAGCATAATTCCATTTTTCCATCCATATTTTGACTTTGTAAACTGCTTCTTCATCTAATATAAAACATGCAAAATGTTTTTGCATATGTTTGCATCTGTAAATATGTATATGTTTAACAGCATATCCTTGTATTGTAAATATATTTTGTTCATTTCTTATGTGATTTGATTCACCTGGGCTGTACCTGCAGATGGTCCATTGAGATTTGTGTACTATCCTGGTAAAGAAATAAAAATGAATAAATGTTATAGAAAAAGAAAAGAGACAACAGATCAAAACAAAGGGACATAAAACTACCAACCTATCCCTGTTGCAGAGATACAAGATGATAAAAATTAAAACTTACCTGGGGATTAAGATGGTGGCCAGGAGCTAAACACATCATTACTATAGCTCCTTATCCATCAGTTAAAAATCTAATGCCATACTATATCTATCTCAGATCTTTCAACTTTAAGGGAACAAAAAATTGATCAGTACCCAGGAATATACCAGTTCTCAGTGTATTCTTGAACTGGAGTCCTGCTAAACAGCTTTAAAACCTTACCAGTGAATGTCTAAGTTGGGCCATCTCCTGTCATTTGTTCTCCAGGCTGATTTGCATCTTAAAATCATCTTTAAAATAAAAACCAAAAGGTATTCTAAATATCTTCATTCTAGGAATAACACTCACTCATAAAAACAAATAGCCAAATATAACAGAAGAAACAGAAACAATGGAAGTCTTAACTACTTAAATTAAGTTTTCATTAGTCAACACTCTCCAAAAGGATACATCAAATAAAAGAGATAAGCCATCTCACAAAGATGAAAAAAGAAATCTACCGCTATCATGTCTAAATTGGAACAAACATTTGTCATGAATAAATTTAAAGTAGCTTTGCAAACTATCCAGTAAACTATCCATAATTTATCAGAGCTGGCTACTATCTCAAACATGCTCACTGACATTTCCAAACAATTCAACTCTTCTGAAAACAAGATAGCTGTATTGCCTCATTACCTATGTTTATATTGTCAATAACCTATTTTATTGTCATCTCTTGTACATGATATATTTGTTGTAGTTTGTATAAATTACTGTAGAGCTTTCCTCTCTGGGCCTCCACTGAAAATGGGCACTTAGTGGCCCAGTGGACCATCCCAATAAACACATGCAAATAAATAAATAAATAAATAATGACAAAATTGAAGTCCTGGAAATCTAAAACAATATTATTACTTAAGAAACAGCAAAATTAAATGAAAAAATACCTGGCTTAGAAGCTCAAACCAGGAGAAAAAAAACATCCTTGTAAGAAGAGTACCAGGAAAAAGTAAAATAATAAGATCTAATCACAGTTATATAGGAAATCTTTAAATGCCTTCTAAGCAATCAACAATTCAGCAATAATACTTTATAGAGAGAGCTCACTGAGCACTAAGAAAAACATAAACTGAGACCCAGCCTAAACAAATCAACATAAAATTACTAAATTTTCAGGATGTACAAAAATAAAAACAAAAGCCAATATTTTACTGGGAGAGGCAACAAAATAAAATTTGCAACAGACCTGCCTTTGCAGATGAAATCCCAGAGGCAGAAATTTACTGTGACTATCTAAGCAAGAGGAACATTAAATTCCAAATGGCTTATCCAGCAAAACTGTGCTTTACTTACTCAAGCTTCAAATACACTATTGAACTACCAGAAGGAAAAAACCTTCTCTACAAGATCTTCAGAATTTTAGCACCATTCTGATCAAACTGTCTTACACTTTTAAAAATTTCTGACCCAGGCCAAGAATGAAAAAGCTAGATGGTCTTGGTTTGGAATAATAGCATGGAGACAGTTGCAGTAGCAGATAAAAAGCAACTATGCCCAGAAACAAGACGTTCAACTATGTGCCATAATGAATGCTGCAACACAATTATCCTGCCATATTAACAGGACAGCACTTTCTGTTGCTTACTAATTGTTATATACATAAACCAGTTTTCGGACTGTTTCCTGGTTTATAAGGCATATCAGTTCATCATGCAGACTTTCTAAATGATGCACTTGAAAAATGAATACACTCTGTTTTCTGTGCAGTTAAATGCTATTAACCTCAGTAAACAAATCACTATATGCAGTAAAAATAATTTAAGATTCTATACAATGACTGGTTTTTACTTTAGCAACTTTGATTTCACTGTCCATTGCCATCAGCTTTTGAGCTGATAGCCTTTATAGCTTTATATGTACACTTATAAGACTAGATATAAAGCTGTTTATATTACTGGTTAACTAACTGTTAATTTTTTTGAAATATGTTTTAATTTCTTAAGTATACTGATATTAAGTAATGTTGACATCATTTTTACTAAAAAAAATCATTGTTAT
This sequence comes from Protopterus annectens, assembly GCF_019279795.1. Lineage (NCBI taxonomy): Eukaryota > Metazoa > Chordata > Ceratodontiformes > Protopteridae > Protopterus > Protopterus annectens. Next base: position 1,841,668,624 of record NC_056739.1, read on the forward strand.
CAACTGTGAAATTCTCAGCCTGTACTTCAATTCTGTTCTCGAATTACGGGACTGGGGAGAAGAGTTGTCCTCATTACTAAATTGTTTCTACTATTATCAGACATGCTGGATTATATATCTACTTTATCATAAATTGATTGATACCCTCATATATAACTTCATCCACAATTTTTTAAAACACACAACTAGTTATAATTCAAAGTTTACTGTTTTCTCACTACACATATATTTATATTCTTTTATTCATATCTCTTTCAAATAACATTGTCCATTACTTACACCTCAAATGCTCTTGTTTTTCTTTTCTATATGTTTTATTCCAAACTATTCTGGGTAAGATGTATCATATGCACATCATTTTATCTTTCTTACACCTATAGTTTATGAGGAATGACTTGACACTGACACATTGAATCCTAGAACATCAGTGGATTACAATCCTCCAAAAGAGAAAACTCTTTCTCTATAACTTTTATAAATCCAAAGTTTCTTTAGTATGTATATAGGAAACCCACAGGAAACAAGACCAACAGGAAATATTGAAAATTAAGAGATGGATAGAAGGTATTACCACATCAGGCAATAGCTGGAGTTTCTATCTTAATGAAATCATCATTCTATCAAACTATTATAAACTCTTCAGTTGACCATCAAGGCAGATGGTATTACTTTGTAGCTAAACATTCCAAAGTAGATAAAACTCTTCTCTTTCTAAATCTTTTTGCTCCCATTTCTAGATGTGATAACTTTGTTTTAGAGATTCAAAATTCACTTAATGAATGTAAAAAAATCAAATATTATTTTATAACTTAAGGAGACTGGAATTCAGTCCTAAATCTGGCTAAAGATTGTGCAGACAATCTAAGCTACTTATATCAACCTGTTTGATCATCATTATTAAATCTTGCTGTAGATTGGGAATTATCTTTTCCCATTAAGATTTGTAATGCTCATTATTCTAAATATAACTTCACCTACTACTCAAGATCCCATAAATCTTGATTGTAAATTGATCTCTTTTTAATCTTAAATAAATTGACCATTACTCTATCTGATGTTGTCACTGAACCTGGATATTTTTTTTTCTGACCACTCAAAAATAATTTATCACTTGATTAGACTAAGCCAAAAATTACAAAGAACACTGTCTTTTCATGGACAATAAACCCTTGGATATTACAAAAACAGGATATTGAAAAAAAAAAGAAATAAACCTTTTTGAAATATTTTATAAAAATATAAATATTATACAACTCAAACATGATCTTTGCTGGGTGCCTCAATGGCAAAAAGTTTTGCAATCCGAATCATCAAAACTTCATTTTACAATAAATCTTTGAACAGAAAGAAAACAATCTTAAAGAATAATTACTTATTCTTGAGTCAAAACAACAAATTAATCACACAAAAGATCTGGAATTACAAATTATGGACATTCAAAAATAATTAAATATTTTATATTAGGTACAGCTTTCACTGTACAAATGAAAAATGCTATCCTTATACTCTGAATGTGCATAATGTCCTCAAAACTTCTAGGCAAAATTATAAATATTAATACTTCTTCACCTTATGTAGCAGACCTAAAACATGCTCAAGTACAGATTTATTTAACTATTTCAATCAAATTAACTTTCCAAATACTGAACCAACACAGCAAGGGCAATTAATTAAACCCTTTCTGTTACCAGACATTTGTACATGTATGAAATCACATTAAAACGGTAAAGCTCCTCCCTGAGATGGCTACACTTCAAATTTTTTTAAATTCATTTCAACCCATCATTTCAGAAATAATTTTAAATGTTTTAAATATGTTAGTACATATGGACTTTCAAACCTTTATTTAAATAAGTCTAAAACTATAATGATCATTCACCCTGACAAAGATCCCACTGACCCTCTAAATTATAGTCAACACTTTAATAAACTTTGATATGAAGATATTCTTCCTTCAATTTTATCTCCTTTCAATCTGGTTTTCTTTCCAAGAAACAAATTAACAACCACACTTTAACCCTTGAATCCTTAAAAGTCCTAAAATGCCATTTTGGACAAAATCATTTTTATTGATTTACCTTAATAATGTATAAATTAGCCAAGGAAAATAAATATCTTAAAAAAGTAAAACTTAAATGTAAAAGAAAAAAGTAGTCAATACAAATTATGAAGCCCAATAAGGGGAGGCACTGGTGTTTTTGATATAAATGATTATTCCAATGCTGTGTTCATTAAGTTACAGAACACTGAGACACACATTTCAGTTTCAAGGAACAAGGTTAATATTCCATATAATAAAACTAACTTGACTGTTGAAGAATTTCTTCTTGAAAATAGAATCTCTAAGATTACATATGATTTTCTTTAGATTTCAAAATCAGTAATCCCCACACTTTTTGAGATTCCTAAGATCCATAAAAATACAGTAGATTCTCCATTCAGAATGATTGTGGTGGCACAAGGGTCAAAGATTTACCACTTGGTCAGACTCCTTATTGACAGACTCCTTAAGCCTGTCTTTAGTAAACATTCCCACTTGTTGAAGGACTTGTCGGATCTTTTAGGAATAATCACTTCTGATTTCTAGACTAAGAAATTAGAGTTACAATTTACTGACATCTATTCCTGTGGAAGAGCATCTTAGTTTATTTTGTGAATGCTTGATTGAGTGTGATTTCCTTTCAGTGGATATGATTAAGTTAATTATGGAGATGGCATCCTTTGTTCTTGCTAATAACTTTATATTCTTTGAGGCAAAGATTTTCAAGCAGATAAAGGGTGTTGCTGTGGTGGTATGTGTGCTTCAATTTATGCACATGTGCTGTTAACATGGAAACATTTTTTTGTTTTAACTCAATTTTTTTTTTATTTTGTAGGTTATACATAAGGTATACCTACCTTTTCACGAAAGTGCTCAGTTTTTTAATAAATATCATACTGGTGAAGTTTGCTTGTGGATCCTTGGTGCTTGTGATTACTTTTGGTTTGTAACTCTGCTACTGCTATCATTTGGTGTTTCGGGTTCTATGTTATATTCATCACAATTTATTAACACCATTAAGAAAAGACTCCTAAGCAAACTAGAATATACATCTAAGAAAATAAACAAGTTTGCTGCTAACCTTCCTAACAAATCTCATCACTGTTGAACAAAATAGATTGGGCTGAGCTACAAAATGGTGTAGAAGTCAATGATCTGAAAGTAATATACAATATTCTACATAATGCACATTGATGACCAGTGACTACCAACCTAAGACCAAAGTATCAACAAAATGGTAGTAAGTAACAAGAAAATGATGCTGTTCTTCTGATATACAAACATTCTGGAAAGGTAGTAAACTCTAAGAGCAAGAAATCTGGAGAAAGCCATCAATAATGGAGGACAAAGGCCCAAAAATAGGGAAACGTTTTATAATATTACTCTTACAAACTTAGAAAAATGATGGAATTACAAGTTTTGTATTAATAGGAATTTTCTGAAGAGTATGAAGTCTGAAACCCAAATGTCTGTCATTATTTCCTGACTTTAACCCTCGATAATTTAACAATGATTTTGACAGAAAAATCACAATTTTATGAGAATGGACCAATAATATGAGGCAAAAATCTGGACATTCTGTAAAAATCTGTACAGTTGATAGGTATGCTCCATTGTCAGGCATCTAAGCCACTCTTCAAGCTCAGGTCACCTGGACATTAGTTAGGATTTTATCCATCTACTCTATGACTTCGGGCTAAATATGCATTTTGCTTTGTCTGAGGACTTAGTCTAGCATGGTAACTCATGATAGCAAGAGAAGTGTGAATTGTTGCAGAATCTGAACCTCATTTTCTATATTTTCTACTGCATTTTTGTTTCATTTTACTTGGTCTGGGGACCTTAGTCTAGTATTGTAGTTTCACTCACATTAGTTAGAGCATTGTGAATTACTGCAGGATCTGAGCCTCTCTTATTGCATTTCTATTGCATTTTTTTGTTTATATTTTACTTAGCCTGGAAACCTTAGTGAGAAAATTGTGAACTGCTGCAGGATGGATCTGAGCCCTACATATACACTTTTACTGAATTTTTACTGTTTTCTGATTGGATTTCTCTCTAACTCATTGCATATAACCTTTACTGAGCTGTGCAGGTACCTAGAGTTGTAATTTTCCATAGAAAGTTTTGTTTGTAATGTTCTCAAATATCTAGCAAAATGTAGAGCAGCTAGTTTGCCTGCTGAGAAGCATTACCCAAAGAATCTTGTTTTAGATCAGTCCTAGACCTCCCCCTTAACCCAACAGTTCCAAACCCCAATTGCATTATTCCTCCTAGATCAGAAAAAAGAGGACCCACAACCATGAATGTACACTTTCCTACTGTCTCTGGAGCCAGCCTGGTGGAAATGTGCATCCTGAGACAATGCAGTAATTGTTTCATATTTATTAGCAACCACGTTATTCTTAAGCAGATTGAAACAGTATGCAAGAATTGTGATTATACTATGTCTTTAAGGCAAATCTCTTGCATACAGAAACTGATATCTTCATACAGGCTTCCAGTAATACACACTCACTAAACCTACTATGGATCAGACGCATAAACTCACATATGCTGAGTTTCTTAAATGTAATCTACCTCAATGCCTTCCCATACAGTGCCTTCACCACTTTCCCAAACACTCTCCATAGACAACACTCCCCTGAACACATACAACCACAACTCACAAAGCCTCAACCTCAAAGCCCTCCCATCGGTGCCTTCACCAATTTTCCAAACACTCTACATAGACAACACTCCCCTGAACACATACAACCACAACTCATATAGTATCAACCTCTAAGCCCTTAAGGCAGACTGCCATATAACCCAATATATTAGTAGCTGAAGAATGTTGTGAGATATACTAATGCACCCCTCACCAGGCAGAGCAAAAAGATGGTTGCAATCAGTTATCTATCAAGGGCAGGGTCCACCAGATCACACATAAACTCAGGACATTGAACCACATGCACCAGCATGACTTTGTCATAGACCATCTGGGGATTAATGACCTGAGATGTAACTCCCTGGACTATAAGAAGAAAGACATGATAGAGCTTTGAGACTGTGTGTCCCAGGCAGGTATGACCCTAGCTCTAAGCAGCATTCTACCTTCTCTATGGATGTTACCACAATATCAACAGAAGATGATTGACTTTAACAATTGGCTTAGTTATTGATGCCATTCTAAAGGGGTGCAATATTTGTCAGCTCAGGAGGAATGATCAATAGACCATGCTTCTTTACTAGGGATGATCTGTACCTGCCCCCCTAAGCCTTTAGATATAGGCAAAAACATTACTTACCCCTATAGTGCCTTTTTTAAGCAATGCCAGTATGATAAACCTTCCAAAATAGTAAATTCTATGCAAGATAAACAAAAGGTGCTACTACTGAATGCTAGGACTCTCAGCTAGAAGCTCCCTGAATATGTTCCTTACCCTGGAGAGTGTTGACATCTGTCAGTTACTGAAACATGGTTTAAAGCTGCTGAAGGAACTGCAGCAGTATAAGGCAATAATGCCCTCCACACATGTAGACCAGCTACCGCACAAGAAAATGCAAGAGGTGGAGGAGTATCAATCTACATAAAAAGTAAAAACTACTCAAAATTAGTCCAAATTATTCAAACAATATAACATTCTTGAGCTTCTCCATGTCTTACAAACCTTATGTAAAGTCCAATACCATATCCTTCCTAGCTATATGTCCACGTCTATGACTCAGGATACCCATACCATGTCACTGAATGTAGTGAAGTCACTCACAATTCAGACCAACACCATATTCATGAGTGATTTCAACTATCCCACCATGACCTGGGATACGTACACAACCACTAATTTTCAGAGTCAAAGATTCCTGGATTTTGTTAATGCAAACACCCTCAAACAGCTAGTCTGCACACCTACTAGGGGTGCTAATATCCTGGATCTGGTACTCACAAATGAAAAGGAATTTTGCACCCCACTCTTGTAATATCTTCACTGGTCAGATCATATCACAGACAGTCACCCTTGAAATAAATATAAAGGCTGATTTCCCAGCAAATCCCAAAACGTTAAGAACTTTTCCAAGGCTAATTGCCTGCTATTAAGTGATGGCATAGCTTAGCTACATTCCAACCCCCTAAACTCAGAAAATACATTGGCCTATGAGGAAATGTTTATGGAAATCTTTTCCAAAGATGTAAGTAAATGCATAGAAGCAGCTGTACTGAACGGAAATAAACTTGGAACAATTTTCAAAAACAAACCTCGTTGGTGGACCCTCACTATAAATAGGTTGCAGAACAAAAGAAAAAAAATTATGTCCAAAAAACAAAGAACTCCCTCTTGAGTCTCAATAAGCAATTCAGAAGACTAATCACATCCAGCAAAGCCAACTTTGAGAAAAAAATACCCTTTCAATCTAGGGATAACCATAAGACATTTTTTCAATTATGTACAGATCCTTAAAGGGAACACCCAACAGTGTGCTGAACTAATAGTTCCCATACTGAACCAGGGATATAGCAAATTTGCTGGCCTATATATATTGCTCAAATTTCACCCCCAGTTCCACCAGTAAATACTCTCTACCACTTCTCCCCCAACTATTCCTAAAGAACATGTCCTTAGTGCCCTCTCCAATGCTAAAAACTCTGCATCAGTGGGTCCTGTTAATATCCAAAAATACCTCCACTCTTTTCTATTTTCTCCAAGTCTATGGGTTTCTAATACCATGATGGGAAAGGACACCAAAGTATGATTAAAGCTCAGAAATTAGTATTGTTTCAATCTTTAATGTTAGCCAGAATTGCTCTTTGCAGCACCCACAATGTGCCCAGTAATGACTCCTTCTGGAATTCATATGGAGTTACATGGATTAGGAATATATCTAAGTAAGATTGTAAATTCTTTTTTATAAGACTAGTTGCTCCTTCTACTACTACTACTATCTTTTTCCACCTGCATGCAAGTCCTAGTATTTTACGACGTTGTGTCTCTCTGTATGTAAGACACTGTGGTCACTGGGTATAGCAATTTCAATGCTCAATGCTAGCTTTGTCTTCTTTTCATGGACTACTATATCTGGTTTTCTTGCATCTATATTTTTGAACTGTTGGTAATGGATGATCCTATGTGATATAAACTTCATCTTTTTCTATAATGCTTTGTGGCTCATGTTTCAAATGCTTCTCAGGTACTTCAGTATTATAATGTTTGCACAATCTGCAATGCAACAATCTTGCCTCATTATTATGCCTTTTAGCATACATTCCTTCTGCCATTATCATGTCACAACCAGCGACAAGATGTGTGAGTGTTCCCAATTCTGTCTTATAAAACCTACATTTGTCTGTTTCTACCACATGTTCAATAGGCTTTGTAAATCAATGAGTGCATATTCCACTATCTTGGACATCCAATATTAACCTTTCATCTTTTGGTTTAAATTTACCTCTCCTAAACCATTCCTGCATATGGTCCTAATCATCATGATGTTGTTCCAAGAGTTTTCTATATTTGCAACTATATTTATGCATTTTCCTCATTTCTTGCCTTCTCATCTGATCCTTTCCCTTATATTCTTTCTTTTGATTTTTGGCACATTCAATTGCTGCCTGATTTTTATCTACTTCTGGCTTGATTTCCATTCCGACTTAACACTGATATGCTTCTGCTAAACTAAGCAGGAAAGTCATCTCAGATGTATTCTCCACATGTTTCAACATATTCACTATATTTGGGTCTTGCAAGGTCAGCAGATATGTATGCATTCTTACAATTGCAGATCTATACATGTAATCAGTTTTGAGGAGGCCTATACCTCCTTCAGAACAGAGAATGTATAACCTTTGTATGCAGTGTTGTTGTGTCTTTTGGCTTTTCCCAGTTAGGCACCGCCACAGCGGAACTCGGTCCGCTAATGATTGGCAGTTGATTTTTACGTGCTGACTTTCTGGCCCTAACGCACAACCTTCAACGAAGGTACGCCCATTCACGCATGTCTCCACAGAAGAAGCTCTAGCTGAGAATTGAACGGGACAACTTCTTGCTGTGAGACAACAACACTACTGCAGCACCACCACCACAGTTGATGCAGTGATTTTTATAAATCATTTTATGAGCATGAAGCACCCTTCTGTTTTCCTGTCCAGCCTATCCAACACCTTTTGGGATTAGTCAATCAATCCAAAACTATAAGTTAGGACAGGAAGAGCAAATTGGTTTATAGCTTGGACTTTGTTCCTAGATGTCAATGCTGTTTTCAGTATTAATTTAAGTCTTCTAAAATATTCCTTACTAAGTTTTATTCACATTTGTTCATGCTTTATTGTTGATCCTTCATTTCATCAATTCCCAAATATTTATACACTCCCAATTGCTGAAGTTCTTTTATATCACATTCCTGTCTCAAACCGATGTTTTTTTGGTGCTGCCGCTTTCCTGCTTTAAAGGATGCTTTTACACATTTTTCCACCTGGCAAGGACAGTTGTAGCAGCAATACAAAGACAGATGTCTCCTAAATAGCTTGAAACATGACCTGTCAGGCCCACTAGAATTCTGTTTAACAAGAATCTCCAGACGAGCTTAGTCCCTAAAAAATGGAGGACTGCAGCGGGCATTCCTCTACACAAAGGTGAGCCATCAACAGACTCAGATAACTGCAGACCTATAAATTTGACTAGACGTATATGCAAGACCATGGAAAGAATTATTGTGGACCTTATAAACTAAGACATAGGAAATCTTCAAACACTGGACCCATCCCATTTCAGTTTTGTCAAGGGAAGGGCATGCTTACTATATTTGGTGGACTTCATTGAGAAGATCACTAGAGCAATGGATGAGGGCAAAATGGTACATACTGCCTACCTTGAAATGACAAAGACATTTGACACAATACCTCATTCTGGTATCATACACAAACTAACAAATTTTGGCATAAATCCCTATGTCAACCAATGGATACCCAAATTGCTCTCAGATAAGATACATGAAATTAAGGTAGGGGAATCCACCTGCACCAAGAGGCCTGTTACTAGTGGTGCCAAACAGGGCTTGGTACTGGGACCTTCCTGTTTACAATATACTTCTCTGAAATCTAGGAAAATGTCGAGGGCCTTTGGCTGACCAAATTTGCTGATTACTGCAAGTTAGTTTGAATCATTGAATCCCCCAAAGATGTAGGTATCATCCAGGATAGTCTGACACAGACAAGCAACTGATGCCAAAGCTATGGCTTAAACCTCAGTACAAAAAATACATAATTTTATCCTTTGAGAAAATGAACACCCCTGCAAATTACAAAACTGATAACAGTCCCCTAAGAGTAGACTCGGTGGTAAGAGACTTGGGAACTCAGGTTGGCAGTTACGTGAACGTTGATAACCATGTGTCCATGGCAGTAAGAATATCCTTCTAAATGCCACAATTTATAAGTAAGGGCATGGCATCCACATCTAAGGAGATCATAGTCTCACTGTACTCAGCCTTTATTAAACCAGTAATCAAGTAGAATGCACCCTTCAGCATGTACCCGATCAGGCATTTGCGACAGCTTGAGGGCTGCAGAGGTTTTTCACTAAAAGAATACAGAGTGTAAATAACATGTCGTATGTGGACTGCCTCAATGGCCTGTTTCTGTACTCCATCTTCTGCAGACTACTGAGGGTTGATATATGCCTAATTTACAAGACATTCTCTATTCCAGTCCTGATGGCTGTGCTACATACTCACAAAACAAACAGTGCTAGGATTACTCAGTCTAAGGATCTAAACCTTATCTATGACATAAATAAAACAAAACATTTTGTAGGTACAGGTATAATGTCTCAGATTATCCCTTCTCTGGAACAGATGCCCCATTCATGTGAAATAGAACTTTTTCCAAAGACTATTCATAATCAGTTTGGTCCAATGGATGGGAAATCACAAATTCACCTCTGACTTGTCACCTATCACTCTTAAGGACAGGGCAGTTTGTAGATGCCCTAAGGCATAGATATATACCAAAGCTATTCTATTCCATGGACTTTGATAATTGAGAAAATTGGGGCATGAATGACTAGGCTTAAAAAGGTTCTGGGGCCATTATCCTAGTAATCTCCTATGATCCTATGATAATTTCATGAGACATATAAAACTACTGTTTCATAATGCTAAATACTAATGTAACATGTTTGCAGTTATACTCTGTTGTATTTATTCATTATTGCTATGTGACCAGTGCTGATGTAGTGCACAGAAAGGGTGGCTATGCTCTGATATCTGAAAAAAGACCCAGTCTTATCAAATGTCAAGTACTCCTAGTTAACTTTTTAAGATCAGTTCTCATGCTAGACAGTCAAATCTGCCAGTATTAACCAGCAATTGACATTAACGATTTCTTTCTCTCTACTGTCTGTGCAAGTAATAGTCCCTGACATCCTCTCACAAATTTAGAAAGTTGCTAGAATAACAGGATTTTTGTTTACCTGCATTTTCTGAGTGATATGGATTCTGATACTTTAATGTATGCATTATTTAGTGACTTCAATCCTCAGTAATTTGTGAGAAAATTAAATACTTTACGAGGAGCAGACCAAATATAAGAGATAAAAATCTGGGCATTCTTTGAAAATCTGGACAGTTGAGAGACATGAAATGTGAGTATAAACATAAGAGACTGAGTTACACTATCTTTCTGATAGTGCTTTTGTTTGTAACCACTAGTACATAAAGCAGATACAGCTCTAAGCACTACAAAGAATTATGACTGGGTTTCCAGTTATAAGCATTAATTATGTGTTCTCAAGATGGATATCAAAATTCACCTCTCGAGCTTCACTTTCAAGGTGAATTTCTTGGCATTTATACTCTGAACACATAATAAGCAGGTTATTATCAGTGACCCTCTCATAATCCTCTATGTTGTGCATTTTTATTGTGTATATACTTGGTGTTGTGCATCGATATTTTCATATTTTCAGAGAAACACTTTTTCCAGAACTTCTGAAAAAAGGGTTCTGCTTTTCACTTTTTTCTCTCCCACAGTCGACCATTAATGGACTCCGATGCCTGTACTTCATTGCCAATTCTTCTTACATCTATTAAACTCCACTGAACTAACTGCAATAAGGAATGTGGTGGGAAAGGCATCAAGGCATCCTAGGTTCATGTCATACTGCTGGTGGGAGTGTTTTCCTTACTTTAGTCCCTGCTCCAGTAACACCCTGTGGCATAGTATGCATTGGGCAGACAGTGGTGATCCACTCCTCTATCCTGCAAGGACCTGATGCTGGCAAGCCACCCCACCTACCCACAATAAACACTTCAATGTTGTTTCCATAGTCTGCAACAGGAGAATCTAACCTCTCTGTGTGCCCCATGCATTCACATCTCCCTCCTCTACTCCTGGGATAGTCACAACAATCATCTTCTGCCAGAACCACACATGCCTGAACCATTAACTGAACCCAGGTCACCTGCATCATATATTTATTTATTTAACATATGTTACCTGGGAAAATCCAACTTGGAACAAAACCAATTTTCAGTGGAGGCCCGGGGAGAAATGCTCCAGACACATGTCTTTGTAACATGGGAGAAAACCACATGAATGCTGAGAGGACATGCAGACTCCACACAGAAGGCTCCCTAGTCAAAAAATGACACAGAGAACCTTTTTTTGTGAGGTGACAATGCTAGCGCTGCACCACTGTGCCATCCATATATAGGCCTTTATAACTCTATACCACAACACTGGCTGAAAAAAAAATTTTTCACCCAGCTGGGCAGACCTGATTAAAGACTAGAAATAAGTAAATAAGAATAACTATATCTCAATTGAGTGCATATGCTCAGGAAAACAGAAAGCAGCAGTTTAGTTTTAAATAGCCCTGATAGGTCACCATTACACCGTGTGTAAGTGTTTTCCCACATGTCCTTTGTAACATATATTTACTTCACTTATCTATCTTGGATACAATAAAATGGATTAATTCCAAGAATATAAACTTTTGATGCTGTATATATCTTTACCATAACAGTTTGTGTCCCCATCGGATAAATCTTTAAAGATACAGTTCTTGGCACCAATAAAACAGACAGAAACAGAAATGAAAGGAAAAGTAAAATAGTCAGAGCTCTCTATAATGTATAAATCAACAGAAACCATTCTATGCTATATTTTTTTTCTATTTCCTCCATCCCTCCTTACAATATGTTATATGGCATAACAACCCGTCAAGGAGAAGCTTAAAAAAAAAGGCTAAGAAAAAAGACAACAAACTTTGCATTGCAGAATTACAGATGGCTGATATACTAACTTATAGTAAATGTTCAAAAATGTATACTATTGTTTAAATTACTGCTAAATATGATCATACAGCCATTGTAAATATAGTCATAATATATGAACAACAGAAAACGTACACAAATATTATAAGCATATTGGGCAACTGATTCAAGGAAGTTTACTCATTTTAATAGCTAACATCGGGTGGGCAGAGCAAATATAAATTGAGGTTTTTGATAGCCAAAATACCCATTACTCTTAAATTAGGAAACTTGAAGACACATGAGTCTACCTCTGTTACCATATACAAATATAAGATGTAGCTAGTGTCGCACTCTGACTTTACAGATACTTAGTGACTGCTGGTTCATATGTGCTTTCTTAAAAATCCAGTCATGCAAATGGTATCATGAGTTTCTGAATCACAGGAAATGAATATAATCAGATTATACTTTATATTCACTTTCAGTGTACCTTTATACCCAGCATTATTATCGACAGCAAACAGTATAGCCTCCTATGATCCAAATAACTCAGAGAAGAACAGAAGACACAAGCGGTATTAAGTATGAAAGAAAAATACTATCCCTATTCAGGGAACACATTTTGCATACTGCAGATGACATAATATGCATGCATAAGTTCATACAGCATATTTATGCAAATGTTGATGCATAGTAAAGTCTTCATAGCTCTCCCAAAGTTGTGTCAAGGATTATAATTATGCAGCTCACTTAATGAACACACCATACCATTATTATGTTTTGATCATGCATGGAAAATAACATCATCATGCTACAGCACTTTGCTGTGGTTTTCATGCGTTTGTCTTTTCAGGCATACAGCTCTTCCAAAATGTATGCCAAAAAGCAATAGGATGTTCTAAAGAATATGTATTAGCATGCTATGAAAATCCCCAATGTGTTTCTATAATTCACCTGTTCATCACAGCCATCTAATATGTGTATCTTTTTACACAAATTATAAGACCAGACTTCTTTGTTCTCCCTCAAATTCCATTGGGAACTCCATATTTGCCGATGGAGCATAGTCACTCAGAAAAGCATGAACTAATTCATAAATATTTTGCAACATTCTGTACATCACCCTGCATATTAATATTAGTGCTGAAGTGTGAGAATAAAAATGTGCTGCAACTTATTCTTATTAGTAACAAACCAGTTGATTGCTTAGATGTGCAAAGGAAGAAAATATTCCTTATGTATTGAGGTCCAATGTGTTTACTCATAATAAAGCTCAACAATCTTATTACCTCAAATCTGCATATACTGCTAATTTACTTAACTATAGGTGCATGACTTGGGGGATGAAAATCAGAATTTGCTGGACGGTATGCAGAATTTGTGTCTCTAAAGGCATCCTGCACAGAACATGGTTGTGTATTCTGAAAAAATATCTTGTTGATTTCCACAGGAGAAAATGGAAAGTAAGATGCTTAGCCTCACCTGTTCACAATTTTCAAAATCCATGTAGCATTAGAGTGAATTGCAGTATGTTGACCTTAGGAGGGATTTGTATATTTTCCATCCCCAGGTGTGGGTGAGCACACACTGACAAAAAAGCCTCTATCTACTGCTTACCAATGCATCAGGGATTACAAACCTCAAATGGATCGGCATCATAGTATAAATATAAAATAAATCACATAGTATAGAATGTGTGAAGACACACGGAGACAAGCTAATTATTCCCACTGATGCTTTTCTTGATGTGTTTTATCGCCTTTCATTCTAGATGCAGTACAGCAGAGTTTTTCCACAGAGTCAAAATTACCTGAAAACAATGTTGTCAATGTATTTCTGCTACAACTGTCCTTGCCAGGTGAAGTACTGCTCTCTTTTATTTCTCCAGTCATCTATACCCTTTTTTATTCCATCTAGGATACCTAACATTGCTTGAAGGAGATTCCGTTGTTCTTTTTTTTTTCTGATTCCCATATTGCTATGCCCCTCTGTTCTTCATAATAGAGGATGTTCCACCCCAGGTTTCCCCTGAAAAGGGGCTGTTGGCCTAGTGGGACTAACCTGATCAATGAAAGGCTAAATAAACAAACAAACAAACAAACTAACAAACAAACAAATAAATAAATCAATGCATCATCTGACTTAACAGACAGTGTCTCAGCAGCTGTTTCTTTCCTTGGCTGGGAGGTACAAGATTTCTGTTAGGGTTGTGTTCATTCAGTTGCAGAGAAGCTCTGATATGGATGCTATTTTTTTTTGTTTCGTCATCTTCCACTTTAATTCTGTCTCCATTAGATGGAACTTAAAACTCATCTTGTTCTTTTTTTCCTTCTTCCCTCTAATTTTTCCAGTGAATTGCTCTGCTTTTGATTTGATAGCTTGAAAGATACTTTGATTCAGTGATCATACTATCAGTATGGACAGTTCTTGCTGCATAACAAATGTCTTTGTAGTGGCCTATGCTTTGTCAATGTTCCTTTAAGAAGCCTTCCACAGATGTGAGCTTGTGCCTTTCACTGGGAACTTCCACATGGTTATTACTCTTTAGGATTAACCAATTTCTGGTTTTAGCCAAATTGATTGCTACAAGCACGTGGCAAGGCCCTGTCAGGTTTTGCTACACACATGCCACAGGCTGAGCCTCTGGATTTCAGACAGTGTTGGAAGCCAAACTGGTATATAATTAAGCAATGATCCATGAATGGGTATAGGAGCCTCTGATTTGCACACTTCTGTCATGGTTTGAATGAATAAAGCCAGCTATGGGTAAGTGCTGTAATACTCACACACAGGAAGGTATTATTATTATTGTTACAATACAGTGATTTTATTTGAGAAAGAAACTGCTTACATTTCTTAAATAATCACATTGTATGATGATACTTGTGCCTTTTTCCTCTTCTTCCTGGTACTCATGTACTGCACTTTATTGCATAATGAACCAGTGAAGTGCAGCTGAGAAGATGGAGAAAGGAACAACTTGACAGCAGTTTGTCTCAATGTCCTTCTTTGTTTTTTAAGTCTCAAAACTACAACAAAAATACCAATCCATTAAAAAAGCACAATATAATCAAGCAGTATACTTCAGAAAAATGCTGCCCTATGTAGGTATTGAAGGAGACAGAAACCAATTTGACAGGAAAACTTGATATGATAACTTTGATATCACTAAACTCCTATCATTAAAAAAAAAAAAAAACACTACTGCAAACGTTTGCATGCACAAAAACGTCCAAAACCTTTTCAACTGGATTTGGTTGAAATAATAAATTAAAAAACTACTTAAATGTGTGGAATATAAGGGAGTCTAGGGAGAAATAAATGAAAAAACATGTAGTGTGGGATATAGGAAATCATTGTTGCACCACTCATGAAAAACTGATTCTCAAAATTGATAGTCCTAGAAATTTAATTTCTAACACCGGGATATTCCATTTATATATATATATATATATATATATATATATATATATATATATATATATATATATGGGTCTACTTTGACCCATCAAAATTACATTTCAATGAAATGTAATCAGGCAAACTCTATTTTTGCAAAAGTGCATTTTTTTGAAAATGCACTTTCCCGAAAGACAAATAAACACAAGACAAAAATACCCACAAAAAAATCCTCTACAAAACACTAACCGCATGTATGCAGGGGGAGGCAAGCCCCACTGCATCCCCCAGCCCCCCATACTCCTGCTACTTTTATATTCTCTGATATTG
Organism: Protopterus annectens; assembly: GCF_019279795.1. NCBI lineage: Eukaryota > Metazoa > Chordata > Ceratodontiformes > Protopteridae > Protopterus > Protopterus annectens. The sequence continues at coordinate 1,841,684,627 of NC_056739.1, forward strand.
CACTACTGTTGGGAAAAGGGAATGTTTCCTTATCCCCGCTGTGCCGCGATCTAAGCAACAGCCCCCATTGCTGTTCACTTAGTTGCCTTTTCGTGAAAGTGCATTGTTGAAAAAATGCACTTTCGCGAAAAGGAGTTTGCCTGATTACATTTCATTGAAACATAATTTCGATGGGTCGAGGTAGACCCATAAATAAATATATATATATATATATATATATATATATATATATATATATATATATATATATATATATATAAATATATATATATATATATATATATATATATACACTTTAGTGTAATTTGTCAACCAGTATGTTTTTAGAAGAGGGATTAAAACAGGGTAGCTAGAGAAAGCACACATAGATACTGAGGGAAAATGCAGAGTTTGCACAGAGGTCAAGAAGAATGTTGATCCTGGAGCTGTGGGGTAGAGATCAAAACATCTGAGCCATAGTCCTGTTGAATAATCATTCAAACATTCTCATTCAGGATTCCATCCAAATTCTTGGCTTCCTGAACTCTTCTGGTAACTTTAGTTTCCATGGAAAATGATACTTTGTAGCATGTGATTGTTAATCTCTGTACAGACCCATTCCCTGTGTAATGTGTCTCCGACATTGCCATTATTCAGTCTTACTCCACTTTTATAGAACTAAGGATAGAGTTAGATACCACCATCAGACATTTCTTCAGTTTCCCTGGTTTGAGTGGGAAGCTATTTTCACAAACTTTGGATTCTCTCATGCAGATGACCTGACCACCTCCTTCTCTACCACTTCTTCATTTGCCATTGTGCACATCCCTGCATATCTATCCATAATCTACTTCTCTTTCTTGGTAGTGTGCTGAACCAGTTGATATAAAAATGAATCAGCCAAGAATATATTTGTTCAGAGTCTTCATAAATACTGTACATTAACAATCTTTGCAGAAGATGTAGGTCAAGTGCTATTTTTACTACTGTATCTGACCTTTTCTTTCCAGTCAATTGGTCCTTCAGCTATTTTTTTATCTAGATTCATCTTAACATTTAAGAGGAGAATTTTTTCATCAGCATTACAATTCTCTCATGCTTATTCAACTACATCTTCTCACTTATTGCTGCCTTTTTATTTTTCTTTGAGTCATTCCAGCCGTCAGTCCTTCACTTTGTTCACTTAGTCAGTAACTCCCATCAGTATCCCTAGACGGTAAATATATTCTTCCACCCTTCCACATTACTTCACATGATGCCATCCTAATTATTGAATTTCACCATTGTTTCCAATACCACATCGTTACAGTCATTTTCTAATACTGATCCAGGAATCCTGAACTGTACTGTCGTCCATGGAGCACCTTTATTATACATTGAAAACTATAAAAGAACAGGCTTGCTAATCACCTTTCTGATGTCAGAAAGGTGCTTAATGATCATTAAGCAGGCCTCCAGTGCTGGTAGTCCCTAGTTTTGTGCATTAATACTGTTCAACACTCACCAAAGAAGAGCAGTGGGAAACAATTAAGCACTTCACTCAGACTTTTTAAAGACTGAAATAGTTGTTTACCAGCTTCCCAATGGACTTCTTTGGTGGCTATGTGTTATGGTATTTTAAATCCATAAAACACTTTCCATTTCACTTTTTTTCCCCAAATTTGTGTAGCAGATAAGGCTCCATGCACCACAAAGAATTATGATAATGTCTTTCCTGACATAATCCTTGATATTTTTTCTTGACATGGATGTCAAGATTCATCTCTTGAACTTTGCTTCTGATGTGAATTGCTTTATATCCATCTTTCAAATGCATAGCATCCTGGTTATGATCGGCACCTTATCATAATTTTCTGTGTTATGATGACCATTACTCTCCATCTTCTTACCACAACTAACGACATCATTTCTATGCTTATCAGTCAAGATTTTAAATGACATATTTGCAAGATGACTCCAGAAACCTAGATCCTCAAATTAGCATTCTCAAAATGAGCTTGAGATGTTTTTATGCTACTGTCTAAATTATTGACTGCAAAATCTCATCTGTTTCTCAGTTTTATCCCCTTTTTTCTCAGCAGTACATCCATCATTTGTCATTAATAACATATAGTAGCTACTCTCCTACATTTACTTTCTCTTTTTTCCCCTCTGCACACGTTTGAGCCACATCCCATTATATAGTCTGTAACCCATTCTTTTGTTCCAGAATGTCAGTTCTGACATCAAAGAGTAATGCATGTAACTGACTTATTTTGTTTTGGCTTCTGAAAGTACAGATTGACTTCTTCCAATCTGTACTTCACCCATTTTGATTTTTTTGTACCTATAATGTTCTTATGTCTTCAAACTGATGCTTCCTTACAAACATAGGACCATTAGACATTCAGTGGTAAAGGCAATGGTATAATGGTTAAGGCCTTTCCCTAACAAATGCAAAGCACAGGGTTTGATTCTAACCTCCAGTTTTTGGCTAAACTTGTAACAGTGTGCAGACTGATTGTCTGGTATTTACCCTGGAACCATAGCAGAAGAACTTTATTTTGCTTCCTATTCTTCCTTAATAGTTTAACAGAATTATTTTAGTATCACTTTTAACTGTACTTTGAGCACACCTGGTTTCCCTTATTTATTTTTTTCTTGATTTGTTTTCTGGGTAGGCCCCCTGGACATCCCAAGCTGACCCAGGAGCTCTGTGTGGTTAATTGACTTGCAGATGGAGTTGGAAGGCATCAAGTGATGGACCACAGCAAGCAGTCCATTAACATATTGTAGTCTTAATCATCTGCACTTTCTGTCATAATCACTTCCATTATGTGCTACATTCTTAAGTCTGAATTCGTAATCACTCACCCCATCCTTTACCCTCCACTTCACTAGAATGCCTTATTTCCTACAGCTTCTGTACCACACTTCTAACAACTTCCCTTCTGTTTTATTACTTTCACAGCCTTCAGGAAAGAGTCATATGTTCTACAGGCACAGTTAATTTCTTCCCTTCCTGACCACCTCTCACAGTATATGCTATGGGCTTTTGAAGTTTAGCTTTAGCAGAGTTTTGAACATTGCAAGGCTCTTTATTTCCACTATAATTTTGCATTAAGTACATATTATGTTGGAATCCTTTGCAATATAGACAAGTCTGATTAAAAAATAATATTTCTTTCCTGTTTTCTGTCATCATGCTTCCCACTGTACAATACTATATCTTGTCCTTTATCCTTGTATTTCCCCTTTTTTTCTTCCTCATTCATAGTCATCTTGTTTTCCAAAATTGTATCCATAGCCTGATCATCTTATAGTATATTTTATATCTATTGGTTAAAAAAACACAAAAAGGGAAATCTAGCAAAGCTAGACTTTCCTCTGCATGATACCTTAAACCTCTTGTATCAGAGGCAACCTTGGATATATGCAAATTACCCTTTAAGGATATCAGGTGTTTCAGCTAATTTGCAATTTTGAGAGTTTGGCTTTATTGGCCTGAAATTGTCCATAAATAGACTTAAAAGTAAAACTAAAAGAAAAAGTCATGGACATTCAGAATTGCCATTTAGCTGAAACAACTGATATCCTTAAAGGGTAATTTGCATATATCCCATGTTGCCTCTGACACAAGAGGTTTAAGGTATCACACAGTGGAAAGTCTAGCTTTGCTAGATTTCTCTTTTTGGGTTTTTAACCAATTAGTTTTCCTGTGTGACCTTTTTTACTCATTGTTTTAGTTTGATATTTTATCCCTATCCAAGAGCAAATGTACTCTGTGTCAGGGAGGGGGCTTTTCTGAACAAGACGGCAGTCTGATTCCTTAGCTCTGGACATCCTGGACATAAAAAAAGTGATTTTGTAAGGTCAGAAATTGCAAGACTATGAACTAACTGGTAAAGATGGTACAAAGTACCCTAACTTCACAAAATGAGTTTTTGGACACGTTTAAAAAAGTCTCTGCTAATGAAAGGTTCTTGATTCTGTTTGAACAGATCTCAGCAGTTGGCACAGAAGTGGAGTCCCTTAATGCAATAAAGGCAAAACAGGTTTCATAGGTTGAGCAGCTGGAAATGAATATACAAGGCCAAAAGAGACAGGTGCATGAGTTACAGGACCACACCAGCACCTCAGGCTGCTCAATGGGCAGGCTAAAGGAAGAAAATGATTCTCAGGTGAAAAAAATGGATAATCTCCAAATAGAATCAAAGAAGAAGAATGTAGTTGGAAAGGGAGTCCTAGATTCAGTTCTTGAAAGAGACATTCATCCATTCTATTCTTAGAGTGAATATTTGAATCTGCACCCCAGAGCACCTCAAGCAAATGACTGAATGAGTTCACAGGGCAGGCTCACACAAGAAAGTTGAGAAAGCACCAAGGCGTGTGCTAATGGCTCTACATTCAGTGAGAACCAAGGACTGCATACTCAACAAAGCAGAACATCAAAAGATGTGCACTGGGGTAGGCATACATTACATTTTATAGCTGATTACAAAGGCTTTTTAATCTCAGGGGAAACTCTTCTTCCAGCAAACAAATAAGTGAATTAGGGTTTAGAATAACAGTGGCCTATCCTGCTATTCTGATTGCAGAGAAAAAAGTGCCAAGATCTTCATAGATACGCAAGGAGAAATTAATTTATCAGAAAAGCCAGTGCATACTCAGGCCATATAAGAGGGGGTTCTGAAGAGAACAGATGGCAGATGGATGGATAAAGAAATGTAGTGGGAGATGGTATGATCAAAATGACCTGCACCATCCATTATATCCCCACAACTTGGGGGGCGGGGGATAAAAAAAGTCTTGATAAGTCCATAAGAAAGCATGATGAAAAACAGAAAGTGGGAGAAGAGCCAGAGAACAACAGCAAACTGAGACAAGGTGATAATCAATTGTACACTCATCCAGGGTCCAGGAAGGCAACAGCAACTAAAGTGACATGTAAGCACAAGACCAGGAAGAAGTTACAATTACCAGTGAAGCAAGGCCCAAGAAGGAGGAGAGGAGTACTGAATTGTGGAACATCATCAAAGAAGTAGAGCACAAAAAGTATTAAACCGTGGTTGGAGCTGGTTTGTAGTTCATCCAATTAGGTAGATGAGAGATTTTGGATTGCAAAAGGTCTATAGAATATGAATGAGAGTCTATCAGTAGGATGAGTGTGTTAATATGCACTAAACTCTTAAATACTCTGTCTCTCTCCCAAGCAGGGGAGCTAATCTTACCATCTAAAAAGAATAATGTATTCTGCAGAAATGACAGACCTCTGCCACCAAGCTCCATAATTAGCACAGCCAGTACAAAAAAAAACTTTCATAACTATATGCATCATTGTAAGCGCCTATTTGTTCTTATACTGCATACTAGTCAGCTTTGACAGCATGATATTTCACCCTATTAGTCAATTAATTACATGACCAATGGTCTGCATTATTTCTAGTGCCTGTTTTTTAAGTGCATTGTGCTTCTAGCTCTAAGTCTCACTAGAAATAAAATAATTCAGATTTACTGAAAAGGACACATAACGTAAGATAAATCAAGTTGTCTAGAGATACACTCATAGTTATATGTGCAATCATTTTATACTTGATATGCATGGAGGTGAATGCAAAATGCATATCTGAAGGATTGTCATAAGACAAATACAAACAAGTAAGTGAATCATTAATATCACACGTAATAGTTAGACATAGCAAATCTGAGATGGAATATGCAGGAGTGAGTGAATGGAATAAGCAGAGATTGTACACACACACATTTTATTTATGGTGAATTCTGCTGTAATCTTAAAGAGATCTCCATCATGGCCTAGGAGTATCCCAATGATAGGCTCCATCCAAGCTCCAACAGCCACCAGAGGATCTGCAGCTCAGGTTTTCGTGGAGTCCACCTAAGGGACTAGGAACAGCTTGGGAGATGCCTCTGGAAGTGATGAGGTAGGGAATGCTCAGTCTGTTGAAAACAAGTCAAGTCAAAAAACAGGCCGGGAAGGGTCAAAGGTTGCATTAAAGGAGAATTATACATTTATCTCTTGGAATGTGGTGAGGAAGTAAACATCCCATTAGAAGGGCTAGGATCCAGCAGAGAATCAAAAAGGATTAGGCTTTGTCTAAGTTTTGATTTCTTAAGTATATAGATTTTCATATCTCTGGCACATTTGAAAATGGCCCCCGTATCACATACATGAAAGGAACAAACTTGAAAAGTTTATTGGAAGCCAGAATGCCAGTATTAAACTGGAAGTGTGGTATGCACAGATGCCAAATGTGCAACTATTGTAAATACATGAGCACAGGTAAAGATGTGGTGATCAGAAATACTGTTTATAAGACCAATTCAAGATATACTTGTCAGTCTAAATCAGTTGTCTACGTTGCGCAATGTCATAGTTGTACCGCCTTCTACATCAGTAAGACCGATTGTAAGTTGAGAGAATGTGTTTATGAGCACCTTTATAAGATAAGAAATCAAAACTTAGACAACGCCTTGGCCAGACATATCTCTCTGTATCCCCACCATTCCTTTTTATTTAGAGCCATTGACTCAGTAATTGATGATACACATGGTGGCCCTTTTTCTTTATTACTGGAACAACTTGAATTATGTTGGCAACTCTGCACAGGGTCATGTTTTAGCCCAGGTTTAAATGAAATTGTATCTTTAGCATGCATACTTAAACTAAGGAATTTGAGGTGGCATAAACCACATTTATTGGTTTACAATGAAGCCATTTTTTTACAATTTAGTTAACACAGTTAAACATGGTTTAATACATATACAAACATAGATATATTTTTCAACATGTTTCAACACAACTTTCAGTTTACTTTTTCAACAGCATATGGAGGGGAATCATTACCACTGAGATAATTAAAACCACATTGGTAGGATTCAGCCTCATTCATTTCTTTATTGATGTACCATTTATTATTTATTTATTATTTTTTTATCTTATTTACGTAGGTACTTAGCTGGTTTATACAGGAGCGTGGCAACTTATTGTACTGTGAGTTATCCATTTTTTTGTATTGTAACTTCTTGCATTGTATTTGTTATAATGTTTATTAATAACATTTTTTAGTAATGTTTTCAATCGCAAAGATTTTTATTATTTGTCTTGATTTTATCAGACACGAGTCAGTATATATATATATATATATATATATATATATATATATATATATATATATATTCTTATACTAAGGGATTGTTTCCACATACATTATATATATTGCAGCAAATTTAAATGTGCAATAGTGAACAATACCTCTTTAAGGCAACTACTTGATGCTTGAATTGATTGTAACACCCACTCATTATTTAATAACGCAGTTCTGTTGTATTTTTTTATCTGATGAAGTCCTGCCAGTGAGCAGGACGAAAACCGCTTCAGAATAAAGACTGTTGGATTACCCGTGACTTTCTGGGCCTTTGTGCTTGCTCAAGTTTATGTTTACAACCAGTAGTTTGATTATTAGAACAGCTGATTGACAGGAAAAATAACTTTTTCACACAGATGATTGTTATTTTTTAAAAACAAGAAAGTTGAGATGATTAAGCTGTGCAGTTAGTCAAGTACTGAGCAGTTTGTGAAGAGTTGCAGTCAGTGGATACCCATGAAAGAGAACTCACCAAAAACTGTAAACCTGCCTTTGCCTTGCTGTTATGTGTTAGATTAAATCAGGGGATAATATCCTCTAGATAGATTAGGAACACTTTAGAGATTAGAGCGTGCTTATACCTGTTTGATATACTCCCCAGGTCACCTTGAAGGCCTGGTTGCTTCTGGTCATAGCTTTCATTTATTCTTTTTTTTTTTTAAACAAGTTTATTGTTTTTAACATACAAAATAAATATCATAACAATCTTATACAAGCAATTAAAATGCAAATAGTTATAACATTTAATAAAACAACCAAAATATTTACAGAGACATCTACTACAAATCAAATCAATTGATTAAACTGTAATGTCTTACTAATGAAACTAAGATTTTTTTAACAGGTTTTGTAAAGTATCCCATATAATATAGTAAGACGTTTTTCTAGTAGTTCTTGACTTTATTGTCATTAATTCCATATGACACACTTCAGTCATAACATTTTTAAATTCATTAAATGAAGGCAGAGTATCTGAAATCCAATTTCTGGTTATTATTTTTCTAGCCACTGCTAGAATAGACCATAATAAGGGAAGTTTAACATTTTTAACACTTTTAGGAACAGGAGTGTTAAATAATATAAGTGATTTAGAGACAATGAAATTATCTGTGAAAAGAGCCTGCAAAAAAGCATTGATTAACATCCAATATTCCTTCAATTTTATACAGTCATAAAACATATGTGCCCAATCAACATTTATTTCTACATTACATCTCTTACATAAGTTGTCTTTATTATTTATTTTATTCATCATTAAAGGTGTATAGAAAGATCTATGTAAAAATTTCCAAGTAAAAAGTCCCCAATTAATGGAAGAAGTAGTTTTATAAGCAGATTCCAATATATATTGTTTATCTTGTTGTTTTGGTGATTCACCATTAATGGAAATGAAATAATTCCAATAAGTATCTGAACTGAAATGGGTTTCTTCTCTAATAATTTTATGTATCGGTGAGAGCTTACCTTTATCAGAAACCCTATGTTGTAAATTTAATATCAAGTAATCAATCAGAATTGGGACAGATTCTTTAACTGTTAAAGACATTAAATCAAGTTTATTAATAAGATGTTGTCTAAAAGTCTGAATTTCTAACCAACTTGTTTCTCTCAAATCAAATTATTGCTTTAAGAAGTCTAAATTTTTTACTTTATTGTCAGACAGCAACTGATGCCAATACTTTAAATCATTCTCTGTGACTAAAAGAATTCTTTCAGAGGTGGTTGATAAAAGAATACCTTGTGTATACATTATAGGGAATAGGATAAAATTCCATTCCTTATACTTAGGATGCATAAATATAAAATTACGATATCTAATAATAATATTTAATGGGTAACTAGCTATATATTTTGGTGTAATAGATGAAGTACAAAATTCTTTTAGTAACCATAACATGGGGTTATTTACAATAGTATTTTTATGTACTAAAGAGATTTTCATGAAGTGAATGCTAATTAGTTCCCAATAATCTTTCCATTTTGCAACATATGACTGATCTATTAACAAAGTAATAACTTTTACAATAGAAGAGATAGTATATAAATTAAAGTCTGGAAATGAAATGCCCCCTTGAGACCAGCTATTAGTATGTTTCTTTAATGCAATCCTAGGTCTATTAGGTGCCCATAAGAAATTTAACATTAGTGAATTCAATTTCTTAATAATTATTTTTGTAGGTGGGAGTATTATTGATTGTATTAAGTATAATATATTAGGGAATATTATCATTTTAATAATTGTGAGTCTCTCTTCCATTGTAAAAAACATATTGCTCCAACTATTGAAAAGATTTTGTATATTATGAAGACAGTTACTATAATTATTATGTATAATAGATTTAATATCTTTAGTTAATATTATACCTAAGTAAGTTATCTGACCTGAGTTGGGTATATATTTGTGAAAATCATTAGTGAGGACATTTTTTCGTGCGTATATTGGTAATATTTTAGTTTTTTCTTCATTAAATATCAAACCAGAGATATTTTTAAAATCTGTCATTTTAGCAAATAATGACTGCATAGAAGTGTTAGTTCCTGCTGACGTAATTAGAACATCATCTGCAAAAAGTTGAATTTTAGATATTGTATTTTCATCTATATCAAATCCTTCTATATCAGTGCTGTTTCTAATCAAATTAGCCCAAGGCTCCATTATTAAAGTAAATAATAGTGGAGAGAGTGGACACCCTTGTTTTGTACCTTTTAATATGAGTATTTTTTGTGAGACATATGTTCCTATCTTAATGTAAGCCAATGCTCCTTTATATAGATGTTCAATTAGATTCACAAATGCATCAGAGAAATTTGTACATTTCAATAAGATAAACAAGTAGTCCCAACTTACAGAGTCAAATGCCGAACTTATATCAAGACTAATAAGTGTTAAGTCTTTCTTTTTCCTGTTTGCATAATCAATTAACGTTAAAGTTCTCCTTATATTATCAAAAGTATTTCTATTTATAAGAAAGCCTGTCTGATCTATATCTATTATACCTGGAATGATTGTCTTTAATCTATCAGCAAAAATACTCATAAACATTTTATAGTCAACATTAAGTAATGAAATAGGTCTGTATGAAGTGCATCTGGTTGGGTCTTTATTGGGTTTAAAAATTGGTGAAATAAATGTGTATTGCCAGGATGGGGGAGTTGTTAACTCATTTTGAGCTAAAATAAAAACCCTATGTATTAATGAGTAAGTACTTTTAGGAAGAATTTTATAAATCTCTGGTATAATACCATCATTACCTGGTGCTTTGTTTGATTTAAGTTTGTTTATTTGTGTAATAACCTCTGTATATGAAATATTTGTATCTATTAGTTTAGTCTGTTGTTTATTAAGTTTTTTGTTCATGTTTGTAGTTATAAATTTCTTTATTTTATCTTAAGAATCCATGTTAATGTTATTGTGATTAATTTTATGAAAGTGATTTCTAAATTCATCTAATATTTCTGGTAAACTAGAAACATTCTTCTTTTTCCCTGGAGAGAAAATTTCTTTGATATGATGTTGTTTATTCAGCCTTTTTGTTTTATTTTTAAGTCTATGTAAGTATTTGGGACTTATTGAGTAAGACAAAAACTTATATTTCTCTAATGTTATTTTGACTTTATGGGTTAAAATTTCTTTGTATTTCTCATTTAATTTATTTATTTCCTCAATGACTTTTTTGTCCATAATATTTTCTTTATTATTATGTTTATATGAGTCTAATTTGCTTTGAATATCTAGTAATTCCTTGTCCCAAGATTTCCTTTTATTATTATACCATCTGATACTTTGTCCATATAAATATGATTTTAAAGCATCCCATATGTAAACAATGGAGACGTCAGGTGTAGTGTTTAAGTCTAAGAAATGTTGCACCTCTGTAAGTATATAATCTTTATAGTCCTTTAGTTGAGTTAAGTATGTTGGTATTCTTTTGATCTGGACATTATAAGTACTCTTTACCATAAATTCAAAGACAATTGAATTATGATCTGATATAGGACATGAAATGATTTTGGAATTAATTAAGTCTGTTACCATTTGGTTAGAAATAAAGACTCTATATATTCTTGAATAAGTTTTATATCTGTTAGAAAAAAAAGTGTATGGTAATGATTTAGAATCTATCTGATTATTAATATCATTCAAATGATATAAATTAATAAAATCCTTTAAATGTTTTGCATTAGATGTAATTTTCCTTTTTCCTATAGTAGTAGTGTCTTTTTCATGTAGGATACAATTAAAGTCACCTGCTAAAATAATATCTCCTATAGAAAATGATATAATCTTATTGAGATGTTTTTTTACTGTATTAATGCCAATTCCTGGTATCCAATATACATTGATTAATGTATATACTTTCCCATTAATCTGTATTGTAACCATACAAAACATTCCTTTATCATCCTTATAAGACTTAATAGTTTTAGGTATGGGCATATTTTTGTTCCATAAGATAGCCACTCCTCTTTTTTTCTGTGTGTGTTCTGAGCTAACCAAGACTGTATATTTATTAGTGGCTAATTTATCTATATCCTTTTTCAGGAGATGTGTTTCTTGAAGGAATATTAAGTTGGCTCTATGCAAATTAATATATCTCATTAAACTTGCCCTTTTACATGGGTTATTCAATCCATTAATGTTTAAAGAAATTCCTTTTAGAGATACCATTTAACTTTTATAAACATATAAAACATATAATCAGGATAACAATTAGCAAAATAAGTATTATTATGTCTCCTCCTTTAAGTGTTCCTTTAGTTATAGCTGTATTTAATGACAATCTTATGGAATTTTGTGTAAGTTTTACTTTTATTTGTAGTGACAATGGGATTATAAAATGTGATGTGGATGTCAAAACTATATACATACAATAATAATCAGGTGAAAATAATGTTCGGATTAAACATTGCACCCAGCCTGGAGTTAAAAACTCCAACTTCGAGTAGCAAATACCACTCAAGTTATCCCCCTATCCTAAGCAGCAGTACTTCAGCTGCCACCAAATTAATTCAATACTAACTATTATTAACTAAAGTTAACCTCATTTAATTTGATTATCTATTATAACAAAGCTAAACAATTTATATAACAGCGTCATATAAACATATAAAAATATTTAGAAACAACTAATATTGCTATGCACATCTATTCTGTATAATACACTCATAATCAAAATAGCATTCTAACAATCTTGATAATGGGAGCAAAGAAGAGAGAGAGAGAAAGTGAGAAAAACAAAAGGGGGAATATCCATATTGTAGTTTAATAAAGTTTGTAAGAATAAGTTCTTATTATATGTTTATGTTCATTTGAATTCAATAACAAATATTATCTTAGGCTATTATGGTTCAGACATTACTTATATTGGGTATTCCCACTTTCTGTCATAGTAATACAGTTAAAAGCTTTTAAAACTTTAAATTACTTGCACCAAAAGCTTCCTTCTCATATTTATTGTTGCCAATTAAATAAAATATTTATTCTCATGCATAAGTTAAAAGAACATGCTGCACAGCAATGTTGATTCCTAGTTATACATAAATCATTGTGATGAAAGCCATCTGTATTTTATATATCTGAACTGCAGCTTTAAAATATGTCACATGACAATTTCTTCTGAAATATAATCATAATGATACATGTACTTGTCTGTTAGTCAAGGCAAATGATTTATGACATTAAATATGTTTAAATCATAAGCATTTATATACATTAAAGTGCTGCAGTCATATAAGCTTTCAAAAACAAGTGTACATGTGTTTTACCTTCTATGCCTTCTAAAATATCTCATTTGTTTACTATGGCATATTAAGTCATTTAAAATCATTATAACTTTTATATTTTATAAATTACATCTTAAATAAGTAAGTTATTATAAAGAAAAACTCACATTTAGATGTCATAAAGTTCGTTTTTCATCACAAAGTCGCATTTACAGCAGTTCTACTTCCTGAAACAGTTTACTTCTTGAATCTGCGATGTGTCCGTGTGAAATCAGGGGTCAAAGTTCAAAATGGCTGCTTTCAGCTTCTCTGCGTGTATTCTGAGTGTTGAAGCTTTTAAAACGACTCGAGGACACTATTCACGAGGAAACCCACATCCCAGATTGTCTCCCATAACATTCTGGTGGGAATTTTAGTAAAAGCAAGTGACTGACATTCATTTTGTAATACAAATGAATCTAAACAGTGCAAAACCTTCTCGAAGCATTTTACAAGTCATTACAGTCTCTATGCCAGTGAAACCAAGCCTACAGTTGTTTAACATAAACACAACTTATTTTTATATGTCCCATTTCATTTTCTCATACAGATCTTATTACATACACATATCAGTATTATCAGAAGCATATAACTTTATAGATAAGAGAGAGAGAGAAAGAGAAAAAAAAGGGACCTATAAAGAGTATCTACAAAGATATATTACTTGCTGTTTGTTTTAATAAAGTAGAACATGAGATATATTACTTTCAACTACTTTAGTTCTAGTTAACTGTAATTATATCATGACATATTATTTGAAATCATGTATTAAGTAATTCAGTCATGGTATAATATTTAGCAACAATATTTAAACAGCATAAATAATTTTAAAGAACTAATAAATGATTTTTCCCCTTATTTCATATTTTTCATCAAACCTCTCTCCCTGCCCTCCCCCACCCCTCTCTAAATGTATAGTTTAAAGAGAATGCCTTTATTTAAAACAAGAAGAGAAAGGAAATGTATCAAATTACTAACATTTGGTCTCTTTATCACAAAGAGAAACAAGTTGATTCATAGCAGGTTATTTGTTCCTCAGAAAGTTTGATTATTTATAAAACAAAATTAGATCTTTGCACACAAAAAAGTAACTTTGAATAAATCCTTAAGATATTTGTGGCTTTCTTGAAAATGTAGTAACTGTAATTATAGAGTTCAAAGAAATATAGAACATGTCATTTGTTTTTTAGTCTTTTTTGCTTCTCTGAAGTCTTCCAAGAAGTTCCTGTTGCCATCCTCTTTAGCGAAGGACTTGCCCATTCCATATCTTCTATTTTATCTAATATTTTATTTTTTTTAATATACAGCAAAGCAGAGTCCAAGTCTTCAAAAATTCTAGGGCCATCTGGTAAAAAGATTTTTAGTTTGGAGGTAAATAGAAGATGAGTTTTGAACTGTGCTTTCTTAAGCTCTCTTATTAATGGCAAAAAAACTTTTCTTTTTGTTATTACCAAGGAAGAATAGTCATTGTCAAAACGCACAGTTGCCTCATTAATTTTTATAGGTGCTTTAGCGCATGCAGATTTTAATACCATCTCCTTGTCATAAGATGATAAAAATCTTACAATAACTGATCTAGGAAACCTTTTATTTGTATTAGAATTAGATAAAGACCTATGGGCTCTTTCAATACCAAAAGAAAATGCTTCTGACAGATCTAAAGTTTTGGGAAGCCAAGTATTTAAAAAGGAAGTAATGTTGTTACCTTCTATATTTTCTGGCAGTCCAAAAATCCTTATATTATTACATCTGGATCTGTTTTCCAGGTCATCTAGTTTGGATTGAAGGTGTGTGTTCTGTTTCAATAAAAATTCAGTGTTAATTTCTTCTTCCTGAATTCTGTTGTCCATATCATTAAGAGTCTCTTCTATACCTCTAATCTGAGCTTTCTGATGTTGTAAGTCTTGATGTAACAATTCCATATGTTTTGTGTTTTTTTCTATAAAGTTATCAATTTTAGCATCCAGTCTGTCCATTTTAGTTGTTAGTTGCTGAATAGTTTATAGTAAAGACTGAAGCTCTTTCTTGATGCTGGAATCCTGACTGTTAGCCTTACTGGAACTCATTCTGAACAGAGGTGATGAAAGAGAAATTTCCAAGAAGATTTCTGACAGGAAAATTATTTAAATTTTCTTTCTTTTTTAGATATTATTCAAGATATTGATATTCCAAACGTTTTTAGAAAGAAAATTATTACATTAGTTGAATTTTAAAGTAATTATTTCCTGTCAGTGTAGTTATGTTGGTGGAGCTGAAGAAATCTGCTGCTATCCTGTGTTCATCATTGGCCACGCCCCCTCAAGCTTTCATTTATTCTGATATTTAATTTTCTTAATTGGACACCCCTTTAGGAGGGCATAAAGACACTCTGATTGGTGGCAGCATTACTGTATTATTTTGGGAAGGAACACAGCTGGAAATATTTGAGGCTTTCCCAGAAGTGATTGGATGTGTGAAATTTAAATTTACTTTGAGTGTGAGTGTATCAGAGGTCATAAACAAGGACACATTGCTCTGAATTGTGTACTAAGGAGTTACATTAGGGGTGGACAGAAGTATACAGTCCAGTCCCAGATTATAGAGCATGTTCCTGTTGTGCCCTTAGAGGAAAATTGTGAAATATTACTCCTATTTAAGTAACAGTCTCAAACTGGAGTCACTAGTGAGGATTGAAACTCCTTTGTTACCAACCCAGAATAGTAGGGGATGTCACATTTAATTGGTGGCAGTCCAGTAGAATTTTAACCAGACATGGCACAGAGGTCAAAGTTGTTTTGACATTTTCATTTTGGGCATGGGGAGCTTAGTGTATATAGTTTATATTGTTTCTCTGTTTTGTATAAGTGTGGACATTTTAAGATGCGTTTATCAATATGTTACTCTAATGTCATTTATTTGCACTTTGTTTTCTTTAAATAAAGTAAAATTCAAATTAAAAAATGTACTCAATGTTCATAGCAGACTCCCACTGCTTGCAGCCTTTGGACTTTTATGCCTATAGTTTCTACTAGCTTTTTTGCCTCTCACATTTCAGGAATTATAGTCAGGCTTCTTTCTTCTCATGATTTCTCCATTCTCCCAGTCTACAGACTGAAAACAGATCACCTTGTTCCCTGTTGCTACTTGTACTTCAAAAATGCAACTGCCTGTCATGTCAGCTATGTTTTATGCCATAGATGTCAAAAAGGAAGCAGTGGTATTTTGCTTTAATGGTGGATATGTACAGTGCCAAAATAATCATTTGTAATAAGAGAAGAAGCATTAGCTACTGCTCATGAGATAGTCGCCAGCCTTGATGTAGCAGAGCTAATGGTAATTTTGCATGTTAATTTCTTGGCCGGTTCTATATATTCTTGAATTTGTTCTTAGTTCACTCCTTCTTCACTTATTCCCACTTAAAGATATATATATATATATATATATATATATATATATATATATATATATATACATATATTAGTTTCTGCTGCAGTGCAGAGTGAGTGAGTGTGTGTGTGTGTGTGTGTGTGTGTGTGTGTGTGTGTGTGTGTGTGTGTGTGTGTGTGTGTGTGTGTGTGTGTGTGTGTGTGTGTGTGTGTGTGTGTGTGTGTGTGCAGGCATATGTAAATAGCTGAGTGCATGTGTGTGCATGCACGCATGTACACGTGTGCTACTATATGTGCCTGCGCATTTGTGTATGTGTGAATACATGTTTGTGTGTGTGCATGTATGTACATTGGACATACCTTTCTTTTTGCATGTTAGCATCCTGTTAAGAACTTTGCTAATGCCAGCTACCTCAGACCAAGCGATAGTTTATTATAATTTCAAACCCCTTCAAAACCTATATGTCTCCGAGGCCTACACAAAAGCACTGCATAACCACATTCATAGATGCATAGAGGAGGCAGTACCTGTCCAAGTGACACCTATGATTACAGGCAAAAATAAACCACCCTTGTGGACTTCTAGCATAAATAGGCTATTCAACAAAAGGAAAAATGTCTTCTCCAAACCCAAGAAGGAGCAGACAAAACAGTGCAGAAAAGACACTCACCAGTCTAAACAACCAAATAAGAGAGCTGGTCAAATTGGGTCTATATTATGCTATCGAAAAATGTGTTCATCAAACATGTTTTCATCTACTAATATGTAGTGAAAACACTAATCTTGGACGGCCACCTCAGTGAATTTTTTCCGAGGGAAAAAATGCTTGGCCATCATAGGGGATTTGCCTTTTACCTACTGTAGTGTGATCTTGGAGTTGGTATATTTAGTTAGGGGGATGTGGGGGAGAAGACCCACTTTGTAGGTTAGAAAGTTTATTTTGTTTTTGTTTGGCCAACCAATTTTTTCCCCTGAGGAAAAATTTGCTGAAGTGGCCGTTCAGAGATTAGAGTTTTCTCTGTACATTTGTCAATGAAAACATGTTCAGTGAACACATTTTTCAATAACATAACATAGACCTAGTCAAATCTGCCAAAGCAAAGGATGAGGTAAAGATAGCCTCCCAGGTGAAAGATAACCATAAAGCTTTTTTTAATTATGTTAGTAACCTCAGGGGAAATTCTAAGGATTGTGGCCAGTTAATCATGATTGGCCACACTTATACCCATCCTGAAACTATAGCAAACCTGCTGTTCATTTTGACTTCCCCATCACCTCCTACCACACCCAAAGAAACACCCACATCCATCCCCTAGCAATCATTACTAGGGAACAGGTCATGACTGTGCTCGCTAAAGCCAAAATCACAGCCTCCCTGGGTCCTGACAACATTCTATGATGCTTCTTAAATAGATTAAAACAGAGCATATCAGGGCCACTAGAAACCCTCTTTATCCACAGCCTCTAGGCAGGTTTTGTACCAGAGGAATGGAGGACTGTAACATTCATCCCTCTGCACAGAGGGGGCCCATTAATTGACTCAGGGAACTACAGACCCATAAGCTTGACCAGTTTTATCTGCAAGGCCACAGAGACAATTATCATGGACCTGATCAATAATGACATAGGAACTCTCCAAAAACTGGACCAGACCCAATTTAGCTTTTTCAAAAGGAGGTCTTGCCTGCTCAATCTGGTGGACTTCTTTTTGCAAGACACCAGGGCCATGGATGAGAGTAAAACAGTACACATCTCTTATCTAGACCTGGCCAAAGCTTTCAGTACAATCACCCACTCAGGGATCATAAATATACTTACTGATTTAGGCATAAACCCCTACATCATCATATGGATAGCCAACTGGCTCACTGACAGGACACATCCTGTCCGAATAGATTAATCCACTTCTGATATGAAACCTGTTACCAACAGTTTCCCACAGGGCTCATTGTTGAGATTCCTCCTGTTTGGTTTATACTTCTCTGAAGTGAAGGCCAGTGTTGGAGGCCTCTGGCTCACCAAGTTTGCTAATAGCTGTAAGCTGGGAGCAATCCTTGAATCCCCAAGCAATGTTGACATCCTACAAACGGGCCTAAAAATGAGAAATGACTGGTGTCAAAACCATGGTGTGAGATTTAATGCTAAAAAATGCATAATCATAACCTTTGGTAAATAAGATACCCCTGCAATTAATATTGATAGCACACCCCTAAAAGTACTCCAAGTGGTGAGGCACCTAGGAACACAGACAGATAGAAACTAAACGTTGACCACCATCTAGCTCCACGATGAGGAGAACCTACTGTGTGGCTCAACATCATGGCATCAAGAACAAAGGAAGTCATAGTGCCATTGTACTCAGCCCTCATCAGGTCCATAATCAAGTACAATGCTCCTCTCTGCATGTACCTAACCAGGCACTTACACCAATAGGAGCGATCCCAGAGGTTTCTATAAATACAAAGCGTAAGACAGATGTCTTATGCAAACTAAATAAAGTCCCTATCCCTTTACTCCATCTCATATTGTTTATTTAGAGAGGACTTATGCCTGACCCACAAGGCATTCTCTGATCCAGCACTGAAGAAAATGTTGCATATTCGCAAGAAAAATTATACAAGGGTTACATGTTCCATGGACCTGAACCTTATTCATGACTCTAACAGAACTTGCTGGAGAGACAGATTTGTATCCCAAAGGCTACCTCTTCCATGGAATAAACTTCCCACCATCATAAAATAAAACCTGTTTCTCACACTCTTCAAAAATAATTTGAATAAATGGATGGGGTACCATAGGCTCATTCGTGGGTACTGCCCATGTCCCTTATGGACAGAGGCAGTATGTAAAATGACTCAGACCTTCAACACCCTGATACTACCCATCTCATATCTGGGGAATTAACATATAATGCTGTCATATCCTGGATGTTATTGCCTAGGCTTGTAAATGCTCTTGTGCTATTAGCCTTGTAGTCACCTATAAAACTATAAAAGTATGGTTACAAGGAAATGGAGGTATATGTATCAACTGTAGGGATTATAATCCCATACATCATTGATACACTATGACCATCATTCCACCATGATAGACCTAGGTGGCTTTTATCTTGTTACAGTATGTTCCACACGACAGCTATCTTTCTACCTCTCTTTTCATTTCTATCACTGTCAGTAGTGACGGTGCTGTCTATGTACCAACATTCCTAAATCTGAGACTCACTCTTTGATAACACAGCTGTACACATTTCATAGCATCTGCCCAACAGCTTATGCTTGGTTATGTCGCTGGCATCTTAATGACACAAACACAGACAAACACCTGCTGTTCCTCCACAGTTGTCACAAGCTGCCCTCCGCCACTTCCCGTGGTCTTCCCTGCTCTTCAGTTAACTATTTTCTGAAAAGTGGTATTGCAATGGTGCCTTACACAGCACTATAATTTGCTCTTAATGGCATGCATTGAAATCTACTTTGTGCATGCCTGTATGCACTTTTCCCTATGCGGTGCATGTCATTCTCTCTGTAGAGCTGGTCTATGGACTCCGTGGCAGTGGGAAATCCATTCATATTTGACTTAAATCCATATAATGCCATCTTCATTTGTGCTGTAGCCAAGACTGGATTATTTCTTGTGATTGATATTTTATGGTTTCTCAAATCATATTATGTAGTTATCATTGTGTTAAACTAGAATACAAGCATGGCAAGAGAAATGGAGAGAGTGGGAATACCTCTCAACTATCCAAAATTTTCACAAAATGTTCAGATCCTTGTCTGATGCTACTGGTCCGTTTTTCATAAAATGTGTGGGCTTCTTACAGACCATCGAGGACTGAAGTCACTGAATAATAACAGCAGATATTTCAGTTTCAGACTTTTTACCCTTCCGAATATGCCTGCCAATGCAAAGCCTGTTATTTTAACAACTTTCTATGTTTATAAGAACAATAAATGATGCCCCTGATTCTGTGCCTTTGTCCCCAAATTATTTTTGACTTAGTCCAGAAATCCTGAGCTAAGAGGTGGAGAGTTATGAGAGTGGGAAACATAGAGAAAGAAAGAAAAAGGCTGAGAGAGTGAGACAGAGAAAGCAAAGAAATCCAAGTGGCTTGTGATCTTCCACAGAAAATATTAGTGTTATCATTCACATCTAAGTGTAAAAATTTAGGTTATATAAGAAGTGCAAAATAATGTGGCAGTGTAAAATTATGGGTATCATTTGAATATTTTTTTTCTATCTGCTGTTTGACCTTATTCCTGCTGACTATCAAGTTGCACCCAGTGGGGCTCTACCTTTTAATTTCCCCAGTACTAGAGACTTACATCACTTTAGTGTAGCAACAACAGCCATCTGGCAGAGACATCATACAGTCAGCCTTGAAGGATGCTCATATACTTACCAGCCTCCTATTAATAAGGGCTTTTGTATGGCATTACTTTATATTTTAGGCATGTGGGTGAGCTACCTATGTCAC
Source organism: Protopterus annectens (assembly GCF_019279795.1). Taxonomy (NCBI): domain Eukaryota; kingdom Metazoa; phylum Chordata; order Ceratodontiformes; family Protopteridae; genus Protopterus; species Protopterus annectens. Next base: position 1,841,705,357 of record NC_056739.1, read on the forward strand.
CATGGAAATTATTCCTTTCTCCTGCATATACATACCACCAGTGGCTGAAAGCCCCACCTCAGAAAGTACATTGGGGCATTGATGCTTCTCCTCAGGATTGAGATGGTATGCCTCATCCTGCACCCTACCATTGCCCTAAGGACAGGTGTACCAGCTCTGTCATGTGCCCGATCTACTAATCGAACAGAGGTCACCTGGGCTATAGTCCTTCCCTGCTGCTGCAGTTGGAGTCACTCGTACTTCGCATTAACTTTTACTTAGCATGTGCTAATCTTACAAATTTTAAACCTGTCATGAATGCAACAAATTTTGCTTCAGATTATTTCTAGTTTTCACATACTATTATTTTGTTGCTCTGCTTTAACCCACAACAAAGTTTCAGTTTTGAGAAAAATACATTTTGCAGCTGATACATCAAACATGCATCAAAACAAATCACTTTAATGTTTCTTAGGTAGTTACTAGTCATGTGATCTAAGAAACCTGTTCCAATGACCTAATTGTCCCAGAGCACTACCTGGTTAAGTGAGTTACTCAGATTCACACAGTAAGAAAAAGGAAGCTAAGAGAGTCAAACCCTGGACTAGAGGGGACCAGCTTATTAACAACTTATGGCTTTAAGCCTTTGAGCTAACTGCAGTATTAATAGCTTGTTTTTGTTCAAATGAATGTTACTTAAAAATAGATTTGTTTCAAATGTGGTTTCTATGCTGCATGCATATTTTTCACTGTCATAATATTCATCTTGTTTTGTTTTTACCATTGCAGCAGAGTATACAAGCATCAATAACAAATGCCGTATCAAGGGCCCCAACTTGTTTCAGGTAAAGTCAGCAATATTGATTGCCATGTCTTAAATTCATACTGAAATAGATTATGTTTTGTTTGATTTGCATACCGAAAATGCTGACACTACCTTTACTGTAAAACATATAAATGAATGCTGTTAATAATGATTGTTTCAGATCTCTATGGACTGTAAGCATGTCAACATGTATTACATAAAAAAACAAATTAACAAAGCAGGCTAGTGTTTAATTTTATTAAAACAAATTTAAACAGCAGTTCAGAACTGTGGAAGATTATAAGAGGCAATACTTTTTCTGGTGTTTAGTCAATGTGATCCACAACTTCTTTTCCCAAATTATGGATTTCAAGCAATCATCCTTAAAAATTAGAGTTACATATTTTTTTTTGCCTATATTTTTCTTTCTGACATCAAATTCTGGCTTCATTAATGACTACAGATGTGATTTTGGGGATCATATGCAATAAGGGCAGTGGTTTGTTGAAATTGATCCTAACATCTCCCAGTGGGCTAGAATGGAAGGTAAAATTAAGAAGCTCTTAAACTTCACAATTGCCAATAATGAGCTATCATTACTCAAATTACACTGAACACTGATTAGGTTTAAAGTAATGAAGAAAACAACACAATCAATCATCATCAACCCTAAGGAAGTCAATTTGTTTTGCAACTGCTGCAAGTTCTTTGCACAGAGCTCCATCTACAGGGTTCTTTCTAGAGATAATAAAATGCCTTTAACAAGAAGCTTATGTTCAGATGTTGGACAAGTGTGTGATAAGTTAGCCAGCAGGCAACTGCTGCTAAACCGGAAAATGAATTCCAGATTTAAGATGTACAGCTCTTTATTTATTCTTTGCAAAGAAGTGAGATGCAATAAACATGTCTTCTTTCTTTTACAAGTTGTATATAGTAATTGCTGTTTATGAGTACTTGGTAAATTAACAGACACAAGAGAACACAAGTAGGATATTTCAGAAATTTTAAAACTCTTTGGAAAGAATAAAAATATTAGTCTGAAGATATATTTATTAGTAGAACAGACAGAAAAAAGTGTTGGGGGCCTGTGAGATAATAATATATATATATATATATATATATATATATATATATATATATATATATATATATATATATATATATACACATATATAAAGTTTACATAATCTAGAAAAGAGAATATACTTTTATTATTTCTGACTTTATGGATGCCAGTGACATTAGTGACTCTAAGTACGTCACAAGAAAATTAGTTTTGGCTAGTTTTCTCAAAACAATTGCAAGAGGAATCTATGTGTAAGTAGAATAGTTTAGAATTATGAGAATCAAAATATTAAGTGTTTTTTAAAGTGAAACATCAACTTATAACAAAATATATAGGTTTTGCTAAAAGGTTGTACCACTGAAACTAAAATTTTAATACATTATATTTCATTGATATCTGCACTATAGTTAAACCAGATATCTCTGGTCAGAAAGAGGTCAATGATGGTGTGCTTCTGTGTTTGTGTATGAAATAGATGAACTGAAGGCTGTCTATGTGAGATGATAAACTTAGTACAAGGTCAATGAAACGGCCAAAACATGCATGTCCATAGCTAATGAGGTTTGGCTTTATTGGCCTGAATGTAACCATAAAGGCTTAAATGAAAACAAAAAAAAGGCATGAACATTCAGAAGCCATGTGGCTGAAACACTCGATGTCCTGAAGGAGTTATTTGCATATATACCATTGGCCTCTACTGCAAAAGGTTTACGGTATCATACAGTGACAACTCTAGCTTGTTTGGGTTTTCCTTGTAATTTTTATTGAATGGTATGTCTGTGTGCCCTTTTCTTTATGGGCATCAGCTGGGTTTAAAGACCCACCCCAGAATTTAATAAAATCCATGTAGGCGTAGTGTAGAGCCTACACAGAATGTTACCATGTCCTTGAACATGGTGTCCCCCTTGGCAGCTTGCCATGCATATTAATCATGGCGTATTGCCAAGGGAGAGACTTGGAGCACAGTTATTGAATCAGTGTAGGGAGTGTGGTGCTAACTGTGTCTGCAGATGAGTAACACACTCCTTGCACTGTCCAATAGTATTATATCAATGTAATTTCATTTTTTTTTTAATTTTTTAAGCATGTTTATGAAGCACGGCACAGAGCACAGTAATATTAAGTTGTGCTGAGACATATGCCTGAAATCTAAAACTAGAAACCAGCTGCATTTAATTATTTATTTAAAGATCATGTTTAAGAATAGCTGAGCGGGTTTGCGCAGCGTGGCTCAGTGCTCAGTAGTGCTTATAGGTAGCTCATATGTATATGTATAGGTATACCAGAGGTCCACATATCCACATAGCTAAATGGGTAGAGTTATGGCTTCAGATGCAGGGTTTGAATACATAGAAGGGCAGATAAGCATTTATTTTTGAAATACAAGCTATGCAAATTATTTTGAAATTCTGGCCTGCTGCACTCAGCTAAGGTCTGCTAAAACCTGCTAAATCCTGCTAAGCACTGCATAAACAAAGTAATGGCTGATAATGTTTATGCACTGTTTGGCACCACTTGGCTGGTTTATGTGGTGCTAAGAGACACGCCTTATTTTTAAATGTTGCCCAATGGTATTTAAGGGTGGGTAAACAGGCTATTATTAAGTTCACTAGGCAGGAATACAGCATAATCTGTTGGAGTTCTACCTGTGTAGTGACTATGGTTGGTGATGGTGAGGGTGCATGCTTCCAGGTGTGACAGTGGGGTATTCAGAAGTTCAGGGCCATGGCTGGACTCCTGGTGGAAAACCATGATGACCAGCTGCTGTACAGAGGGTTCCAGGGCTCAGAGTGCAAGACAGAGGTCTGGGACCAGCTGGCATGTGAACTCACCATTCTGACAGGTATCCGCCACACAGGTGAGCAAGTTCGTCACCACCATGATAACCTCAAGCATAGAAAGATGAATCTCTTGGACACCTGAGTCCGAGACACTTGAGCAGAGAATGCCCCACAAGTCTGTAAGTAATTTAACTTCTGTTTTACCAATACCTAATCTGAATGTCCGATAAACTGGTATGCATAATGGTGTTCTTCTCTCTCACAACAGCTGCAGAAGAGAGGGCTCGTAACACTGAGGCACATGCCAAGCGCTTGTCCAGGTTGTGCTGTGAGTGTGGTGAGTACAAATGTATATTGCTATATATACACTTAAATAAGCAAGAAAGAGTAAAGCATTAGCTGCAATTAAGTATATACAGTAATGACTGTATTGCAATGAATGTGGATTTACAGCTGCACTGCATTAAGTGCATACTGCCAACTGTAGTGCAATAAGCAGGGAAGACTAAATCATTAACCATAATACAGAATATGCAATAAAGTTTGTAGTGGAATAACTGTGGAATTACAGCTGTATTGCAACACCTGCATAATGGCAACTGTTGTTAAATAAAAACTCAAACGTATACCAGCAACTGCACAAAGGTATCTCTAATATCTAATCAAGTCTATTGTGCAATAAGTGTGGAATTACAGCTGTTTTGCAAGAAATCAACTATGACAACTGTTCTGCAATAAAAACACAGAACAATACCAGCACCTGCATGAAGGTATATCCAATAAAGGCTGTTGTGCAATAAGTGTAGCTTCAGAGCTGTTTGGTAAGAAATTAATTATGACAACTATTCTACAATAACACATGAACCAATACTAATAACACCAATGTAAATTGTGTACATCAGGATTGTCTTTTTTCCACCATTGCATTTCAGCTATATGCATTCAGGCTGTGAGGTACAGTGCTGCAGTCAAGTATAACAGTGTAATAGCTGTAGACTGCAAATAGTAGCCCATAATCTGATACTGTTTGTTGACTTCACAGATATCTCAACCCACTAACAATATATTGTGTACACTTCCATTCTATGTAGTAATGTATAGGTTACCTAGTATCACTGCCATGCTTGATTTCTATGCATGTGTGTTCAACTGTCATTGCAGTCTAGTATAAAACTGTACTACTATTACCAGGTCATATTCTGGTTCCAGATGAGCCCTAGGAAAATATCAGTCAGTCAGTAAGTGGCAGTAGCTCAGTGGGTTAAATGCTCTAGATGAAGTACATTTTGCCACACACAGACCAGGGTTCAAATCCAGTGCTATGTAGCACTAAATATTACAGTATCAGTGACGTAATGATTACAGTTTTTCTTGTGACAGGAACTAGAGGTAAATGAGTGAAGTAGACCATATTATGAGCAAATAATTGTGTGTTTAGTTGTCACAGACTGCTACAGTCATTACCAGGAATGGGAAAATACAGCATAAAATAAAGGAAATAAGTATAATAATAATAAAAGAAAAGAAATAAAATGTGTAATCTTTAGTATAGCTGCATGCCAGGAGTGTCTGTTAAAGGTTGCTGCAGTCAATTTATACATTCAATGCTAATGCCCTCTGCAGTCACTGCTATTGGGTTCTATCCCCATGTCTGCCAAGCAAGGCATGATAGTTTCTGTACCGTACACATACATGTTTGTCAAGTGCCACGTCACCATGTAATGTAATTAGTAATGAGTAATCCCTCTGTCACAAATTTATCATCAACATGATTATGTAAATAGCAAAGCATCATTACATCATCCCACAGTACACCATGGTAGTTATATAGGTCCACCTGATGTGCAAGTGTTCTGTGTAGTTGTGTACCTGCAGTTGTTACTGCATGGCCCATACTGTCCCATGCAAATAGCTTTAGAGGTATGCACATGCTACAGCTACTACAGAGCTCTTGTACACATAATGCAAGGACAGACCTGTATAGTAGACAGCAAAAGTGTTATCAACTATATAGCCTACAATGGTATTAATGGACTATATTTGTCTGTCTCCCCACCCCTTATCTTCATTTATTTATTATTGTTATTCATTGGTTATGGTTTACTATTAATGTAGGTTGTTACATTAAACTTTATTTTTGGGGCATGTGTTTTCTTATTATTATGTATTAAAATTGTTGCATATTAACATATCTTATTGCATTATCTATTTTGTTGGCATTATGTCATAACTGTTACTGGCATGCTGTTAGTATACTGACTGTTATGTTATTTATTGTTGTATTTCACATAATATGCATTGAAATGTAATGGGGTTAATTCCAATGTTTTGACATGCTGTTATTACTAGCAGTGGTTTTGTTTATAACTAACCTATGCTTATTGCTATAACTCCATCACCACAGCACGGCAGGGTAGGTCAGTTGCTAGTGATCCACCTACCCTACCTCAGCTGGCTGTGGCACTAGGTCTTGGCATGTCTGGGTACCAGGCCAGTGGTGCCCCCTCTGCTGCCCCTGCACCACCTTTGAGTGGAACCACCTCAGGAGACTGGGTCTGGCCTCCCCCTGGGAGCAGTGGTGGAGGGGCAGTAGTCACCCAACAGCAACTACTGGCTATGATGTGGAAGATTATTCATGGGAGCTATGAAAATTGCCTGTGCCAGATTGAGGGCACACTGGCCAACCTAGTGGTCAGGCTGGCCCTGATGCCCAGTATCCAGCACAGCCACCTTCTGGGCAGTTAAGGAGCAGTGTAGACTGCCCATGGCTGGGTATGTCAGTCACACTGCTGCCATCTGGAAGCGCAAGCATCTCCGATTCTACAACACCCTCTCCATCCAAGGTGTTTACACCCCTCATGTGTCACAGACCACCCTTGTCTGCTGTCTCGTCTGTCTGTAATTGCATCCTATCCTACCCAAATTACCTCCCCACATGTACATATATACCTTCCTCAACATTGCACTCTCTCCTTAAAAAAAAATATATATGGCACCTGTCCCACGAAAACATATTGCTCATTACATAGCTCTCCATTTCTCACACATGCTCACTGGACACAAGTAATTTGGTCCAGTTGGCTTGACAACTCATTTATGTTGTCCTCATCCCTGTCTCTGGGGTTTGAGAGTACAAATTCATCCACAAAATCTGTCAAAATGCACAGCTGTTGCTGTACAGGAAATGGAAAGCTGTACTTCTTTCCTATATAATTCCTACACATCCTTACCTGCCTTTCACTATGTTTTTCCCCTGCTTGCCCCCATTTCGCCACTGTCCTATCATCCCCTTTTTCTTTTCTTTTAATTTTTTAGCGAGGGTTTGCGTGGAGCTAAGCAAAGTGCCACACCATGGAAATCCACTTAAATGAGCTGTAATCGTCCTTAATGATCTTATGTGTTTCACATTGTTAGGCGCATGTACAAAATAATCATCTCTGCCATGTTTCAAACCCAGGCCCCTGTCAACTACAGCATTAATCTAATATACCATTCAGATATTGATCAAATCAAGTGTTTTGAGCAAAACATACTGATTGCCACTGACAGACTGCTATTAAAGCTAAATGGGAAAAATTGGACTGTACCTCAGACTATGATGCAAAACTACAGCAGTAGACAGCCAAATAATAATGGCAGTATGTGAGGCCTGGAATAGCAGATAAATGTTCCCTTTTATCAACAACATCTTTAAACACATCTGCTATGGCATCACTGACAAAGTACATATGTTCAACTGGGACTCTGCTGCAGAAAAAACTGCCATCGAAAGCCATGCAGATACTGATGGATGCAGACGTGTGTCACATCTTGTATGTCTGCACACATATCTTGTGAATACACCTACAATAGCATTGACTTAGTAGCTCAGTCTGTTAAATGCCTTGCATGTAGTACATTTTGCCACACACACACACACACACACACACACACACACACACACACACACACACACACAGACACACACACACCTGGGTTTGAATCCAATGTGTTGCACTTCAATTACATTGTTGTGAAGACAGTAAGCAATGACTGAGTCATGTAGTTTTAATCCCCATAGGTTACTGCTACAGAATTATCTGCTACCCTGTTTTGCAAGGCAATGGCCTGCAGGTAGGGACACACTGCACATACTCATATAGCCTAACTATATGTCACCTACTACTCTGCTATTGGCACTGTTGTATGACAAATGTACCTTAAGCACATGCATTGACTGGACTGTTAAGGGTACCCTTACCGTGACTCTGCTGCAACAACAGGGCTGCCACTTTTGCCACAGTTAGACGTAAGGCTTGCTGAAATCCAAAGTGTTCACACTCATCCCTGTGTGTCCTAGACTGCAGCTCAGACAGCTGTATGTTAAGGTAGCTGCTTCAGACTGACCATACCTCCCATGGCCCAGAGATAGGGACATGTTTAACAGGCTGCCCCTACAAAGATATAAGTTGATAGAATAGCAGCTACTGCATTAGCATGCATATTCTGATGGATATGAATTGTCCCACTCATGTGTCTCCCTCCCCTTACTGACCTCAACCCACAATGTTTGCCAGTGAACTGCCAGATGACAACAATGTCATTGGACAGTGACCAACCAAATGAGGCAAAACTATGGACATACTTCATACATCTTTGCAGTATTTGTAGCTACCCTCTGCAATGCTGTAGTTTCCACACCTCAGTAATATCCATCTTAAAAACTATGAAAGGGGCCAAGGCCTACATGAAGGCCTTGTATATTGCACTCTGGTGCCATGCCATTGGCTAATGATAGTGCAATTCAGCTGTTTTGGATGCAATTATCAATGCTGAGCCACAGCTTGGTGCAAAGTTAATAACCTGTTAATGAGCATTAGTACATCACTCTACCAGGTGTGTACTAGATTTCCCCATAAAACATGATGCAGATGGGAGGATCGAGGTATGGGGAATAGGGATTACAACAGTAGGCTTGTATTAGATCTATGATATTGACATGTCAGTGATACTCTGCTGTCCAACACCTACAGGCATGCCTCTCAACTGTTCCTGCTTTGAATCACATCTCTGCTCTCTCCCTGTCAATCCCTCCTACAATGGTCAGCTGTTGTCATAAAGATAGTGGATTTCATGTAAGATGTACTGGCACTAAGTAAGGGTGTACACTCCTGTAACATCAAATGATGTACTGTAATTCACCTCCTCTCAGTCTGTCAATGTCACACATAAATAGTTCTAACATTGTAAATGTGTCCCTGAATGTCCCTGATGTACTCTGGCTAATTCCCTGTTTCATGGACATTCATCCCTGTTTGGTTGAGAGCTATGCCTAACATACCTCTCAACTTCCTACGGTAAGCAATCAGGAGAAAGCCATAATTAATGGGGGGACAAAAGCTCAAGCTCAGCAATAGAGTATAAATATTGGCCATACAAAGTAAGATTGTGAATAGATGAACAGATATCACTGTAGCATAAGTGTTTTCTGAGGGCTCTGACATGTAGCAGTCAGATTCTGTTTTAATTTTCTGATAGCAACCATTAATGATTGGACAACCATTTTGTCAGGCATCCACAAGTTTGGATAAAAAGGACCACATCTGAGAGGCAAACATGTTGACATTCTGCAAACATTTGTATAGTTGAGAAGTATGATGCCTATAGGGAACATATACTACAGCAGGTTTGCATTGCATTCTGTTATTGTGGCACACTGGTGTTGCTAGACTGTCCTCATATAGTTGTTGTAATAGCACACTTCTATTTGTCTGACAGTTGCTGTATGACATATTAATGGGGATTTGCCTGTAGGGGACACACCACAGTAGACTGCAGTAATGTGTGTAGAGACATACAGCAGAATCTGTCACGGCACACATGGACTTTACCCAGTATTGCTACAGTCTTGGTGAACACCACACATGTAGTGTGTTGCCAGACTGTGGGATATGATGTGTGAGGCAGCAGTGGATAGTGCAGGCTATTATGTGTGTGTGTAGGGTCTGTACATTGTGGACATCCACGTATCTGGTCCTGTAATGTGTTCTCCTCTTGTTGTCTTGCAGGAACGATGTACTGATGGAGACATTCACCATTATCATCTGTGGAGAATGATGCTATATTGTTTGTCCTCAGACTCCACCATCACAGGATGCTTTGCAGGGTTCAGCACAATCATGACCAGCAGATAGCATGTGGGGTGACTTTGTGAGGGCTGTTAATCAGATTAGCCAACAGGACAGGACCTATGATCAAGTCCAACACCAGACCACAGATATGGTCAATGTTGTACATCAAAAAGCAGCTGTTGTTGCCAGGGATCATGCTGCCACCGGTGGAGGGCCTGCAACAGAACAACCACTCTTAGCCACAGAAGAATTCCCGATGAACCTAGAATCAACCAACAGCTCCCAGGCATCCATCACTCCATACATTCTGGAGGTGGGTGTCACAGCATCCACATCACAGGAGCATACAGGTAAGCTTACTGTGTTCACCAGTATAATACTGTATCAGTCACTGTGTCAGGCTCAACGTACCAGTATATGAGTGTCAGCTCTATCTGCATTGGGGTGGTTGGCTTTTACGCACAGTTGTGCACACATACTCAGAATGTCATCAATATAGCTAGTATCACATTAGCTACTGTGCATGTGCCAATATGCACATATTACCTTGTAACACTGCAGCATTCAGTGTTGCTGACAATACCTCTCCCTTACCTTTTCATAGGTCCATCAGGTGTGGCTGGAGTTTATGGTCCTGTACCTGGTAAGTGTGATACTGTTTTACAGATCATATATACCCTTTGAAAGTTAAGGGCTGCCATTTTGCCTTATGCACAACTAGTGTGCTTAGCCACAGTAGAATAGTTCCATTTCAGAACAGTTAACTACAGTGCATAGCCAAGGGAAGGACAGGTGTGTACTTCTAAAAACATTAACATGTTTGCACTTATAGCTATGAACAACTATGCTGTCTGTTATACCTACACATGAAACAATTATGCCAAGATGCCCATTCAAACACAATAGGGAAATGGTACATACCAGATGCAGTGATACTACAACTGCCATATCATTCTCAAGATAGGTATACTGGGATTTATGTCTAGTTCTATCACATACACTGCCATATTGCATACCTCACAGAGATATTGTACTGGCAACGTTAACTGGTTGTAGGTGACATGCATGTTATAAAAGGCCTGAATTGTCTGTGTATGTTGCTATAAGTTTGTGTGTTATGCATGGGATCATAGAAGAGAAGATGTGAGACATGTAATGCAGTTGTGGATCCTCATCTGTATGAGTCTGTGTGGATTACCATACATAATAGTGCAAATGTCTTGCTTCTCACAGATGAAGAGGGGAGTTGAAGTCTGTCCCCCTCACAACCTGACGTCAGTGTCTCATCAGACTCTGATGATGATGATGGCCATAGTGAGGTGCAGGTGGGGGTGTTGGAGGCTGAATCTGTCACAGAGGTTGACATCCCTCTTCTGCCCCCATTGTCCCCACACACAGTGAGTATGCCCACACATACCCAGTCACCAGAAGTCACAGATATTGAACAGTCAGAGGGTAGTGACATAGTACAGGACAGTGTGAGAACTATGGTGTAAGTGAGTGCAGACACTGGCCATAGCCAGACAGCTGGTGAGGTCCCACACAGGCAGATTGACAGGGGTGCTCGAAGGAGCTGTCCATCCTCCTCCTGTTGCAGGTGTCATATCATGGGTCACTTGCCACATGTTTTGGGCTGTCAAGGAGGCATAGGCACATTCTGAACACAACACCAAACTGATGCTTAGCATTATGGATGCATCACAGTCTGACATCCATGACTGCCTCTGCCACATTGGGGACACCCTGGATCAGTTCACTGATGCAGTGCACAGATGGTGGGCTGAGACAGTGCCTGTCTTGGACCACAAATTGTTTGTGCTGGAACATCTGATTGGAGTTGGGTTTTGGACACGTGGACCGAGATCTGTAGCACCATCTGCTGAGTGTCCACGTGGCTATGCACACTCAAACTTCTGTAGTGGAAGAACCTCCAGTGCTACCGAACACAGTGTGCTGTCCACACCACAATGTGGCAGGGCATGGGCACATGGTCCTAGATGGTCCCATGGGGGACTCAGGCCCAGCAGACATCAGTCACCATCAGGTATTAGCACCTCATCTGATGTTTGGCATGGTGGTGCCCGCGCTATTCCTGGTGAAGCCAGTTCCCATGTTCATGGCTGGAGATGATGAACTGTCCACGCTACCATATATGGTCCACAGCTGTCCACCATACACACATGTAGGGCTAGCACTGGGCTTGATTGTTTACATGCATGCACTCCAACACCACTGTCACATGCAGGTCACCAACAGATACATGCGGCACCTTTCCATGGCCCATTTAACCAGCACCCCTTCCTGACTCACACACATGCTGTCACCTGTTTGGCACAGCCTAGGCCTCTGGCACCCCCGCACCACACCCTGTGCATGTGATGATACCTATGCCACATCTCTGCCATCCATGCCATCATTGCAGGGACCTGCGAATATGTGTCTGATGCACAGGATGCCTATATTACTTTACATGTGTTTGTGTAGTGCAGTAGTGTTATGCCATGACAGTTGTTGTGGAGCATGACATGTACTGTATGCTGGCATGTGTCATGACTAGACATCAAATGCATGTCTTTGTTGCCTGATGATACACTGGTGGAAATGTTACAGAATGACAGGTGTCACAGACCTGTGTATGTTTTAGTCCCAGGAGTCTGACTGAGTGGTTCAACTATGAACACATGTTAGCACAGCTCAGATGGCTTAGTAGTAAATTGCTGTGGATATGGTGTGCAAGATCCTGGGTTCAAGACTTGCAAGGGCTGATTATTTCACCTATGAACCTATATGGGAAATAGAAAATTCACTCTGGGGATCACTCCAGTGGGTCTACTTGACAGAGGCACTAAGAACTAAGGTCGGGTGGCACAATGCCAGGGTAATCCTATGGGCTAGGCTTGGAAAGGCTCCAGGGCCATTATTCTAGTACATACCTATACATACCTATGAAACAATACAGTGGCACAGGATGGCAAAGCAGCACAGCAGAAATATGATGTCAGCAAGGTATGCCAGTATATGTGCATGGATCCCTAGGTGGATATGTGTAGAACAGTGTGTCAGGGATAATGGGGACAGTCAGCATCGTCATGCTTTCAGACCTTGTGAGAAGGTCTGCTACCCTTGATACGTGCCACCTGGGTATTTTGCATGTACAAATCTAGATGGCAGCAGACATCAATTATGCTTATGTAGATGAGGGCAATCTAGGACTAGTGACTGCACACAGGGCCATGAAATGCATACGTATTGCAAATAAATTGTTAAATAAATGTTAAATAATTAAAAAAATAATAAAAATGTCTCTAGTGTTGCAAGGGAATATATTTACACAGACAAGTTGGATGCTGTGAGGTTAGAATCTCCACCATACACACTATAGCTTACGGTACTTATCACATGTGCCATGAAGTTTATCTGCTATTATCTTGTCAGTCAGCACTCTTAAAGTGGATGACATCAACAGGCCTTGTAAAGGAGGCCAATGTTGAAGCCAACAGCTAGTCACAGTGCTTTAAAATGCATAACTGTTGTACAAAGATAAGCCAGATGGGCATGTCTGCAGTGCTGCAAGGGGATATATGTACATACACACACACACACACACACACACACACACACACACACACACACACACACACATACAGAAGCTGGATTATGTGAGATATAGAACCCCTACCTATCTACTGTTACACACTACAGCTTGCAGTATTTGTCACATGTGCCACTGAGTTTAATGGATATTAAAGCATCAATCAGCACTCTTAAGGTAGGTGACATCCACAGGCCTTGTAAAGGAGGCCAATGTTGAGCCCATCAGCTAGTCACAGGGCCTTAAATTGCATAACTATTTCACAGAGATAAGCCAAATGGGGATGTCTGCACTTGTGCGAAGGGATATATGCACACACACAAGTTGAATGATGTGAGATTAGTACCCCTGCCTATTTACTATTATTCACTACAGCTAGCAGTACTTGTCACATACATCATGGAGTTTACCTGAGATCTGACTGTCAGACAGTGCTTTTAAGGTAAATGACATCAGCAGGCTTTGTAGAGGATGGAATGTAGAAGCCAGCAGCCAGTCACAGGGCTATAAAATGCATACCATTGCACAGAGCTACCCGTAATGGGCACGTCCATAGTGCTGTGGGGATATACTAAAACACATACAGAGTTGGATGATGTGATGTTAGAACCCCTGCTTATCTAGGATTACACACTAAAGCTCACAGTACTTATCACATGCACCACAGGTTATATCTGCTGTATGTGTTGCTGCAGGCAGAGTATTTGTGGAATATGTAAAGTGGCCTTGTGTTAGACAGCATGTGTGGCCTGCAGAGTAATATTGCTTGTTACTGATGTTGTATCAAGTGTCCTATGGGAGGGATACCTGGTAATATCCCTGCTATGTGCGTACACTTGCCAGTCTGGCCATATGTGGCTGTTTGCAGGTTGATAGGCGGACATGTAGCCAGGGACAATAAGACCTGTCCAAGGCATGAGTTGCAGCCATTGTACATTACACTACCTGTGTACCTGTGTCTGTCTACAAGGTGACAGTCTGCAGGCACAGGAGGTCTGTGGGTGAGTGGTGTATGTACTGTTGTGGCTTTGATTTGGTTCTATCAGACAAATGTTGTGATGTGTAAGTGCAGATAACCCCAGCATTTTGGGGTATGTGGGGACATTCATACATCCCCACCAATATCTATATAAATGTGTATAACGGGGATGTCTCCTTAAATGTTGCTGTGTGTGTACGTTATAAAAATGTGTTATGTAGATATATGTGGAGAATCTATGTATCATTGTACTTTATATAGCTATACATACATCTTGTTATCATATATATATATATATATATATATATATATATATATATGTCACATACTGATAGGTACACTCATCAAGCATAAGGGAGATAGGGACAGACAGATATGTATATGTAGCTGTATGTATGTACAGACACATTTCCACATAGCAGGTCTTTGGGAGGTAGAGGTGACAGACTTGGGTTCAAGTTAGTTGTGTAGGAGCATGCCCAGTGTGACTGTCAGCACTTACAAGGTGACTCCAGCCCAGAGCTGCCTTTACTCCAGTCTGGGACTATCTGTGCAGAAATCCATTGGCTGCTGCACCTGTTACCACAGTACTGCACTTCCCTGATATTGCCCAAGGCATTCCCCACCTGTTTGCTGATCTTAATATGTGACTGTACAGAGCCTCATAGACTGTCCAGGATTTTGCCTTATATGTTTGATCCGTTTTACATAACATTGTAGTTTTCTGGCAAATTAATGGAAAATCAGTGAAGACTGATATCAATAAATAATGACAGACATTTGAGTATCAGACTCCATACAGATCTGAAGATTCATGCTAATGCAAGACCTGTTATTCTAATGACATTCTACATTTGTAACAGCAAATATTTAACATTTGTCCCTATCTGTGGACCTTGGTCCCACTTTTATTCATGGGTTTGGCCAGATTTCCTGCTCTAAGAGGTTAAAGTATACTATGACTGAGATACATGATGTAACACCACTCACAGGGTGACAGTCTGCATACCTCTCCCTGTACATGTTTTTGCAGAATGTCCAGCATTTCACCCCATATGTCTCCTCTGTTCCTTATACATTTGTGGTTTTCTGGTATGATACTGTAAACAGCAGTCAACAAATTGTTGTAACTACTGACAGATTTCAGTGATGGCTTTTACATCCTGCAGCTAATATGATCTGTTGCAGCCTGCTGTTATACTGGTTACCTGCTAGGTTACTCAGAGTGTGCATAATGTCTGTCTGCAGGTATGGCCTTTTGTCCCACCATGCACTCTCGTTTTGTCCAGCTTTGTTGCAGTAACAGATTAAGAGGTTATGATGGTCTGCAAGAATACCACCATCTGACTACCTCACATGCAGAACATGTTGGCTGCTGCCAGATTCGAACCATCAACTGCATCACCCAAGTTACTGTCTCTGGCCCAGTGAGTTATATCAGCCGCTGGGTGGAGAGAATTAATTCCTCACAGTATCAACAACATACAGGAATTGTCTGGTCTGCTGGTTTATTATTGAAGACTTACTGTTACAGCAGTTGTATGGGAACATCAATGTGCTTGGGGTGGGGAATGACCAGCCCATGCTCTGCTGGTACAGACAGTCATGCTACTGTCCTGTGACCCCACTGTTTGGCATCTCCCTTGAATACTGTCATGGAGTTTACAGCCATGTGGCCTAGTAGATATCATGGGACACATAGGTGAATAGAGTACCTGTTGTCCCAAGTGATTGTCAGATCTGTACAAGTAGCCCAGTAGCCCACTATAGATTTCTACAAGTAGCCCAGTAACACACTATATATAGCCCACTATATTCCCTTGCATACATGTAGCAGGTCCATACATATGCTACCATATTGTCGTATCCCTTTCATATGGTGTATAAGAGAGTGACTTACCTTGTGAATGCAGGAGGTTAGAGACCTGCAATTCTGGGCTACCTCTGTCTGATGCACACAGTCCACAACTAATACATGGTGACATACAGGTTGTGTGGTCTGGCTGGCATCATTTTTACTAATATGTATGCGAGTCAGAGTAAGGTGTCAGTTGCTAGGGCCCTAGTTTGTCAGTGCATGTCCTATGCATTGTCTCGTGGCCAAGGCCAGGGCATATTGGACCCACCAACATTTGCCTACAGGGACATCCTCAGGGGGTTCCTCCTGAGTACCCCTGTGGGTCTGGTTATGGTGACCTAGGCACTGATTGGGGGGGCTGTGTATCCCTTCACTTTGTTGATCCTACTGCAGCTGTTTCCACAGTTGTATATTGTGTAGCATGACACATACCGTGAATATCTTTGCACATGTGGCTGTAGAGTACTGCAGGCCTCCACCAGATATATCAAGGCACCTGAACCCTGACTTGCACAGCCCAAACACACACTCTATGATGTTCCTAGTTTGTGTGTGTGGATCATTATAGAATTCTTCAGTGGGTGTGTGTGCATTTCTGATGGGTGGCATCATCCACAGTTCCAGTGCGTAGCCAGCATCCTCCAGTACCTGGTCATGTGGGATGTCCCCCCTAGCAAACATCTGGTAGAGCTGTGATGCATGCCAGATATGGGAGTTGTGATATCTGCCAGGGCTGCCAGAACACACACTGAGGATAATGCCCTGGCCATTGCACATGACCTGGCAGTTGATGGAGTGGTACCCCTTGCAGTTGACGTAGATTCTACCTTCCTCACTGCGTGGTGCCTTGCTGTGTACATGAGTACAATCTATGGAACCCAGTACCTCAGGGTAGTGTGCTACATAATAGAAGAGTCAAATACTGCTGGCCCTCTGCTCAGGGGTGTTGGGGAAATAAATATGCTCACTTGCACATGGTAGCATGGCATCCACAAACTGGTGGAGTACCCCGAAAGCATATGGCTGTGAGACCTCTATCATGTCCCCAGTTGGTCTTTGGAAAGCACCAGTAGCTACTATCCTAAGGGCTACACATACCTTTGTTTCCACTGGGATGGGTTCCCCTCTGTTGACTCTGGTTCTGAGTTGAAGTCGGCAGAGCTCAGTGAGTTCTTGTAGTATGTCCCTGTCCACCCTGTAGCACTCTACAATCTCCAGCTCAGGTAGCTCCTTGTAGGTTATCCTGGGCCTGAGCACTCTTCTCCTTCACAGTCTAGGCCTATGGTCAACATCAGCAGCAGCTGCATTGACCTCAGCATCTAGCACATACATATGTAACAGACCGGAAGCAGCCCCGAGCATTCTTTCAGTTAAAGTTCCCAAGTCTGTACTCCAGTGGTGCAGAGTATGGGGGACAAATCAGATTGTAGGGTGTATGCATACTTTATAGTGATCTGCTGAAGGTGTAACTTGTGGTGATTGCCTAGCTATGATGCATTCTACCTGCCAAGTATATCATTAAGGGGTTTTAATGGCCCTATATTAAGTGAAACAGGGTTCATCGGTAATTAATATATCGCTGGCATTCTCAGCTAATTTTTTTTTTTACTGCCGTCCTTGCTGAGCACTGTGGCTTGCCATGCAAACCAATGCCACAAAGGTAAACAGAGCTTAGCAGTCCATAGACACATTCCCATGGAAAGTCACACTCAGCATGGAGGAGTTCTGTGCAAACACATGCAAACATGATGAAACATTCACCTCAGAGGTAAACACATCTTAGCAGTAAATGTACACACCCCCTACTCAGCTCAGCAACATTCCACTCAAACAGGTGCCACTGAACTCCAATGAGCTTACAAGCACTCAGACACATCTTCCTTTGATGTCAGCTATCTTTTCTCTGGGCACCAATATGGTTCTGTGCCTACACGGATGGAATCTGTGGACACAAATACCCTTTTGTGCTATTCAGTAACCCCAGCTCATTTACATACAGAACAGTGCACAGAACCAGGGAACTACACAGTTCCAGACCCTGCGTCATTAGCAACCACAGCTGTGTATCACTGTACATACTCAACACAGGGTCCTATAATGCATTACTGTTACAAACTCACAAATTCTACTTTTTACATATTTTTTATACTTTTTTTTTCCATAAAGACATGTTTGCGCACTGCGGCAAGCCACTCAAACATACCCAGGGTATTAAAAAAAATAAAATAATTTCACTTTATTTTCCATGTGGTTTTGGACACAAG
The DNA here is from genome assembly GCF_019279795.1 of Protopterus annectens. Classification (NCBI taxonomy): domain Eukaryota; kingdom Metazoa; phylum Chordata; order Ceratodontiformes; family Protopteridae; genus Protopterus; species Protopterus annectens. Next base: position 1,841,723,791 of record NC_056739.1, read on the forward strand.
GTGAATAGTTTTGCACATATCTGTGTCCGATATGCTATTTCTGATACTCTGAGTACACTTTTAGAGCCCCTTGTGTCATTTTAACATCCTGTACATGGACGTTTTCTGTGCATATTACGGACACCAACACTGGGTCTGCAGGACTGGCTATCTGCTCACTGGATCACTCCACTACCCTAATTTGCATGCATTTGTCCTGCTTATGAGGTGATTTGCATACCATGGACACTTCCATGTTCACACACTCGTGCATGTCTTTCAGCTCCTTTACTGGATCACACAACTGCTTACTTTCATGTAAGCAGTATGCCACTATGCCAACACAGAAAATAAGTCCGTGTAGGCTTTATTAAATTCCCCCCAAGTGTTTCTGAAGTATAAACAAACTATCCACTTATGCTGTATAGCTTTATTGGCCTGAATGTGCAC
>NC_056739.1:1841726719-1841749219 GCF_019279795.1 Protopterus annectens
CCCAAGCATATTGCCAATATCCTGGCAGATCGATTTAGTGCCAACTTCACCCCCCTCTCACCCCCCTAAAGGGCCCTTCTCAATACCAAAAGATTGCCAAATTCCAGTAATCATGGCCACACAAGTAGAAACTGCACTCTCCAAAGCTAAGAATACAGCATCCATGGGACCAGATGACATCCCAGGCTGTATACTACATGAACTACAAAATGAACTGGCATCTCACCTAAGTGTCATGTTTAATCATAGCCTCACCTCAGGCTTTGTGCCCACTGAGTGGTGCACAGCTACAGTTATCCCACTCCACAAGGGGGGATCAACCTTAGATCCCAGGAACTACCGTCCCATCAGTCTGACGAGCCTAGTCTGCAAAGGCATGGAAAGCATTATCATGGCTCTTATAAACAAAGACATTAGCAACCTTCAAACACTGGACCCCACCCAGTTTGTGTTCATAAAGGGCCGATCTTGTCTCCTGAACCTAATTGACTTCTTTGAATCATTCTCCAGAGCTCTGGACGAGGGTAAGGCAGTCCACACAGCCTATCTGGACTTCGCCAAGGCCGTCAACATCATCCCCCACTCTGGAATCATAGATAAACTTACTAAGCTGGGCATAAATCCCTATGTCACTCAGTGGGTTGCCAACTGGCTTACTGACAAAACCCAGACTGTAAAAGTAGCCGACTCCAAATCCAGCTCCAGACAAGTGACAAGTGGAGTACCTCAGGGTTCAGTCCTGGGACTGCTCTTGTTTGGCATCTACTTCTCATGCAGATGACTGCAAACTGGAAGCCATTACTGAATCCCCAAATGATGTGGATATTCTACAAAAGGGCCTTACAGAAACAGATGTTTGGTACCAGAGCCATGGGCTCAACCTTAATGCCAGGAAATGTAGTTATCTCCTTTGGGAAAGACCATGTACCCATGAATTACCACATAGTTGGCAGTACACTAAACACCAAAAGTGTGATGAGAGACTTAGGGACACAGGTGGATAGTGGTCTCACCTTTGATAACCACATTACCACGTCATTCAGGAAATCCTTCTATGTGGTACACCTCATCACTAAGGGCTTTTCATTCAGAAAAAAAGAGGTCATTGCTCCACTGTACTCATCCGTCATTAAACCCATTATAGAGTACAATGCTCCATTTGGTATGTACCTCACAAGACATATGCAACAGCTGGAAAGGCTGCAGAAATACCTCACTAAAAGAATCACAGACCTAAAGCAGATGCCCCTATGCTAACCATCTAAAAAAACTCCAGCTATACTCTTTGGCATATCGTCTATTCAGAAGCTATCTCGGCTTAACATACAAGACCATGTCAAACCCTGAGCTGTTGGACATGCTCCACTTAAAGAAATCCCAATCCCTCAGAGCCACATGCTCCGGGGATCTAAACCTTGTCATCACAATGAACAAAACAGGCTGGAGGGATAGGTTTCTGACCCAGAGACTCCTCATATTCTGGAATAGACTGCCCATACATGTCAAGCAGAGCGACTCCTTGGCCCTCTTCAAAAGGAACCTTGCTGATTGGATAGGAGATAGGAAATTCACCCCAGGGATCACGTCAGTCACCCTGCTAGACAGGGGTCCAGGGAAGTAAATATTGTGAGAAGAAATATCCAGGGAATTGTTATGGCTAGGCTTGTATAGGCCCTAGGGCTGATAAGCCTAGTACCAACCTATTAACCTATAAACCTATATCTGTGTGTATGTATATGTATGTATCTCTCTTTCTTTCTTTGCGTATAAATATATATATATATATATATATATATATATATATGTTTGAAAGGGATTCACAAAGGTACCATCATGTGTATGCATGTCTTGATACTTTTCTGCCATTTAGCAACTACTCTAACATGGTTCTGCATTGTGGTCTACCATCAGGACATGCAACATCCTGTGGGGGTAGCACCGCAGATATGCGGAATGCCTATGAGGCAGTTTGTAGGAGAGGTACATGTTAGTTAGCCATGTGCACTTTCCACAAGATCCTCCTCCAGGAAGGCATTTACATACCAAGCATTTCAAGAAACTCCTTGCCTATGTAAATCAGCACAACCAGCCCCACCATGTTGCAGTATAGAACATCACAAAAAGGCTATGTTCAAATGCCTAACACAACCATAGTATGGAGATTAGAGGTGGCAACAGCCATTAGACAGCAATGATGATTATTTGCTTACGTCCCTTCACACAATGACATCACTAAGGGGATTGGTGGGGGGGCACAAGTTACCTATGATAAATATATACTTATCACTACAGAGATTAGGAGGTGGGGGGCAATAGATTCCAGTGATTACTATATACTTATCACTACAGAGATTAGGAGGTGGGGGGAACCACTAAACAGCAGGGATGACTATTTACTTAAGTGCATGCACGGCACCAACATCATTATGAGGATCATAGTTTGGAGGAAACATTAGACACCAGGGAGTCTACAAATGTGCCAAAATGGAACTTAAGCTATTGTGGTGGTGGGCAAGTGGGGGGGACCATGGGGGGAAGACAAGACAGGTGAACAGATACAGGGACTGTGGTGTGTGTGTGTGTGTGTGTGTGTGTGTGTGTGTGTGTCTGTGTGTGTGTATGTGCGTGTGTGTGTGTGTGTGTGTGTGTGTGTGTGTGTGTGTGTGTGTGTGTGTGTGTGTGTGTGTGTGTTTGAATGTATAGTTGTGGGTATGGGAGAGTGACTGTTAGGGAATACCAGTGCCCCCATGAGCAGTAGTTTAGTACTGTGATGTGCAGATTAGCAAAGATATGCACATAGTGGTTGTTGTAACTGCAATTCAGAGACATGGGATAGCCTAAAGGCTGTTTCTGTCTCAACTTCTTTCATAAGCCTTTCTTCTGTCTCAGTACCCTCTCTACTTAATAAATGACTCATATTCTTTTCCTGGTGTTATATCAGTGTAGTCTACTGCTCTTTGTACTTCAAAGAACCCCCTATGCTTATAGTCAGCCTCACAGTAGTTCTTCTGCTAGAAAGCTTTGTAGAAAATTGCATTATGGGTAAGTCATAAATAATCTACTTTTCATTTTCTTGCCGTCAAATGTAAACACTGTGTGGTATTTTTTATCTACTATTTCCATATCAGATGTAAAAAGTCTTTATCAAACTATGACTAACGTATACTGATCTAAAGTGTATTTATGCTTATTGTCTAAAATGTATTAATTATTTTTTACTGCTTACTCTTTTTATTGTAGAACTTTTCTCCCAGCTTTCACTGTCAAAGGGGCAGTCAGATCATCCCAGTAAATAAATCCCGAAAAATAAATAAATTAGTCAATAATGACATCTTACCTCATTGGTGCTACCATGTCAATGAATTGCAAATTACTTTGTCACAGGAGCGAGACCTTTGAATTCTCGGTTTGTGTTTATTAAACAATTTAAGAAAAGACAAAAAAATAAAATAAATCTATAAATAGGAGATATGTAAAAGTACAAAAAAAATAAAGTTTCAGTACTGTATAAACAATCATGTAAGAAACCAGTACTAACAAGTAAAAAGGAAATATGAAAAATTAAACAGAAAGATTAAAAAGTATTTACATTTTTGAAAGTTTTGCACAGCCTTATTGTCACTGGTGCTACTGGCAGAAACTGTTTGATCAAGAGGTGGCTATAGCTGGTGAAATTTGCTTTTACTTAGAATACTGGTAGAAGTCAGAGATGATTAACTTTTGGAAAACAAATACTTTCAGACAGGGTGTTAATATAAAAGGATAGTCTGATATCAAATCTGAAGCTTCACAGCAGTTTATTAAGCCACCTTGAAGCACAGACTTACCAAAAAATGGCCACCAGCTTATTTGCAATGATTCGATGCTACAATTTAGTAAGATTTAGCAAATAAGTAAAAAGAAAATAAAATGCCTGAAGGACTAAAAGTAACTGCAGCAGCAGTTACAAAAACTGTCAATTTATTTTTTCTTTACTAACAGCTGCAGTTTGAAAGATGGGAAAAATAAAGCAAAATAAAGCAAAATAAATGCAACTGTGTGTGTGTGTGTGTGTGTGTGTGTGTGTGTGTGTGTGTGTGTGTGTGTGTGTGTGTGTGTGTGTGTGTGTGTGTGTGTGTGTGTGTGTGTGTGTGTGTAAGAGGGAGAGACAAAGAGAATGCATATATGTCTCAACTTCTTTGCTAAAGAATTCTGGGACCAAGCCAAAAAAACATCTGTGACAATGTTTAAATATTACCTTCATTCAGTAAAGTGTTGATAGAGCAATACATTTTGTTTCAACATGCTTTTTCTGAACAGTAAGAAGGATGAAACTATAGTGTCTGAATTTGCTGACTGACTGCGATTTACCAGAAAATCAAACATTTTCATGGGACAGAACAAAATATAAGACAAAATCAGGAACATTTTACAAAATCAGACACAGCTGAGAGGCATGAGGAGCAACTCTTTTGATTGAAAATATTTCTGTTATTTCATCAGAATGAAACATCTGAGGTGTACACAATCAAGAAAGTAGCTGTATTTGTGTGTGTGTGTGTGTGTGTGTGTGTGTGTGTGTGTGTGTGTGTGTGTGTGTGAGAGAGAGAGAGAGAGAGAGAGATTCTGTGCCTCTATACCAGTCCTCCATGAATGTCAAAAAAATTATTCACTGATTCGTCATAAATATATAACCTCTCCAAATACCCCATAAAAGTATTGTAGTAAATGGGTGCAAAATTGTACTGATCCAAATGTAACATTTCATTTGAAATACAAGCGTTATTTCTTAATATGTCTTCCAGCAGATTAAGTAAACAGTGAGCAAATTCAACAGAAATAAATGTAAAATGTTCAAAAAATACTCAAAAGCTCATATATACCCTGCATGTGGAATAGAAGTATATAATGCTATGACATCAAAAATGTATAACACAGAGTCTCTGATCATAAACACATTATTTGTTCAAGACATGTATGCCAAGAAATTTAGCTTGAGAGCTATCTGAATGCACTCTTTTCCTTCTACAACCCTTCTGTGGGGCATATGTTGAGATTCTGAATGCTGCCTTATTTATACACTGGAGTCTGATTACCATGAGTTTGTCACTAATTCTGATAACATCCTTCATTTTACTCTGAAGCCTCTCCCTCACCACAATTAGGCTCATAGGTAGGTACTAGGCTATCTGCACAAAGGCATTTATAAGACTAGCCAGAATGTGTTGGCTTTCGCCACCCCCTTAGATTAGTTCCCTGTGCCTCTGTCCAGCAGAGCCACTGAAGTGATCCCCAGGGTAAACTTTCTGTTTCCCATCCACTCGTTAAGGCTTCTCTTGAAGAGTGTTAGAAAGGAGCTCTGCCTAATGTAGACTGGAATCTTGTTACAAAGCATGGGAAGTCTCTGTGACAGGAATCTATCCCTCCAGCAAGTCCTATTTATTGTTGTGGTGAGGCTTAGATCCCTAGAGCGTGTGGCTCGAGGGGATAAGCTTTTCGTTAGGTGGAGCATGTCGATCAGTTCTGGGTTGGACATGGCCTTGTATGTCAGGCAGAGATCACCTATGAGTAGGTGGTATGCAACCGAGTACAGCTGGAGTTCCTTCAGTCGAGCTGCATAGGGCATCTGTTTGAGGCCAGTGATCCACGTGGTGAGGTACTTCTGTGGTCTTTCCAGCTGTTGTAGGATGTCTTGTAAGATACATCCCAAATGGGGCATTGTAATCTATGATGGGTCTGATGAGTGATGAGTAGAGGGGCACAATGACCTCTTTTGATCTGGATGTGAACCCTTTTGTGATAAGGTGTGCCATGTAGAAGGATTTTCTAACCATTTTGGCAATGTGATTATCAAAGGAGAGTATACTATCTACTTGGGTCCCGAGAACCCTTATTACGTCTTCCATATTTAGGGGACTACCACCTATGTGGTAGTTTGTGGGTACTTTGTTTTTCCAAAGGGGAAGACTATACAATTTCTGGCATTTAGCTTGAGGCCTTGATTTTGACATCAGGTATCCTTCTCAGTGAGACCCTTTTGGAGGATGTCTGTGTCAGCTGGAGAGTCAATTATAGCCCCTAGTTTGCAGTTGTCTGTGAACTTGGTCAGCCATAGTCCTCCTGTGCTTGCCTGTACCTCTGAGAAGTATATGCCGAACAGGAGGGGTCCTAGGACTGAGCCCTGGGGAATGCCACTTGTAACCGGTTTAGAGTCAGACCTAGCTCCCGCAACTCTTACCATGTTGGTTCTGTCTGTGTGCCAGTTGGCAACCCATCTTGTGATGTAGGGGTTTATGTTCAGGCTGGTGAGCTTGTCTATAATACCAGAATGGAGAATGGTCTCAAAGGCCTTTGCGAGGTCTAGGTAGGCTGTGTGTACAACCTTTCCCTCATCTATAGCCTTGGTAATTGTCTCAAAGAAGTCCACCAGGTTTAGGAGGCATGATCTGCCCTTAACAAAGCTGAACTGGGTAGGGTCCAGTGTTTGGAGGTTCCCAATGTCTTTGTTAATGAGTTCCATGATGATGCGCTCCATAGCCTTGCAGACCAAGCTAGTCAGGCTTATAGGGCGATAGTTCCCGGGGTCTGTTAGGGCTCCACCTTTGTGGAGCAGAATAACCATTGCTGTGTGCCACTCTATGGGTACATAACCTGTGGAGAGGCTGAGTTTGAACAGTGTGTTTAGGTGAGGGGTTAGTTCATCTTTGAGCTCATATAGGACGCAGCCTGGGACTCCATCCGGTCCCACTGATGCTGTGATTTTTGGCTTTGGAGAGGGCTGTTTTACCCTGAGTGTCTGTGATTTCAGGAACTCTACATTCTTCTGGTATGGTTATGGGCCCTTTTGGGGGTGAGAGGGGGATGAAGTTTGCGTTGAACCTGTCTGCCAGGATGTTTTCAATATCAGTCAGTTCTGTGTATTTTGTACCATTCTGCACTAACTCCGAGCAGATCTGAGCATTGCCACTTAGATTTTTGACATAGCTAAAGAATGCCTTGTGTTTATCTTTGGAGTCCTTGGCAATTTTTCTTTCGAAACTCACCTTGGATGATTTTATGAGGGATCATAGTTTCTTGCTGATACTGATCAGGGATGTCTCCCTTCTTGGGATTTTACTCTTTTCTGTACTAGTTAACTCCTTCTCTTGTATAGCTTGTTTATGGCAGAAGTCCACCAGACTGGTTTCCTTTTCTTGGAGGAGTGAGTCTTGGTTTTGCTTGGGATAGCACAATCCATGCATTTTTGTAGGTGCGCGTAGAATGCATTAGTAAAGGATTTTGCAGCTTGGACAATGCTATCCTTTAGCATGGGGGCTTTGAAACTTTCCACCTTGGCCTTAAGTAACGTGAAGTTTGATTTTGAAAAGTTTTTCACGGTGGTTTCCTTGTCTGGGGTGGGGAAGGAATGTGGATATCCAAAGTGATTTGTTTATGGTCAGATCTAACCAGTGAGAGGTTGACCTCCAGTGTGGAACACCGGTCACCCATGTTGGTGATGATGAGGCCCAATATGTTGTCACCTCTGGTGGGAGTGTTGACTAGTTGATTCAGGGCATTTGAGTTTATAAATTCTAGGAAATGTTGGGCAAGGGAGTTAGTACTTGAGTAGTTCTCCCAACTAATGCTTGGGTAATTGAAATAACCCAATATTAGGGTGTTTGGTGGGACCTTTATATTTCCCAGTGTTTCCAGAAATGCGGAATGGGGGTCATGGGACATGGTGGGTAATCTGTAGCAAGCTACAATTTCAATTGCAGTTTTGCCCATTGTTAGTTGCATGTGGATGATCTCTGAAGCATTGTGCTGTGCCACTAACCTGGAGGTGTTGGTTTCCTTGATGAATATGGATATGCCCCCACCTTTTGTATTTCGGTCTGGGTTCTGTGGCCAAAATGTATGGTATGAGTTGTAGCCTGGTAGTGCTGGGGTGCTCTCTGGATCCCTAAACCAGGTTTTTGTTACTGCACATATATCAATTTTCTCCATACCGAGGAGTGCCTCGAGTGCGTGCATTTTGAAGTTTATACTTCTGGCATTGAGTAGCATCACCCTCAGTTTTGTGTTACTTGTGCTATTTATGGCAGTGGGTTTGTCTCTTGAGCTTTGCCTAGAAAAGGCACTATGGGGGTGGCAAGAGCCTTGGCCAGTATTCAGAAGCCTAAGGGTGACAGGTGCAAGCTGTCTCTAGCGAAGCAGTGTGGCTTATTGAGCATGTCATCCCAGGCAGACAGACACTGGATCCCCTTTGAATGACACCAGAAACTTAGCCAATTGTTGAAATTGATAACTTTTTTCTTTATACTGTGGTATCATTCTTGATGAGGGCAGGATGCTACTCAGGGTCAGGGTCATACTGGCCTGGGCTACAAGATCAGAGATCTCTTCTATGTCTCTTTTCATGTAGTCCAGGGAGCTATGGCTCAGGTCATTTACACCAACATGGAGAATGATGGAGTCATATTTGTACTTGTTCTGGAGTGACCTGAGTGCTTGTGTTATGTGGCGGATCCTGGCACCTGACAGGCAGCTAACAGTAACCTTCTCCTTATTCAGCCTAGTGAGTGGGAATCAGTGTGCCTGACTATAGAGCCACCTATTACTAGTATGTTGGGTATGTTATTTTGCCTTAAGGCTGTGATTGCATGGCACACTGGTTTTGTGAAGTGTGTGCTTCATGATTTGTGTTGGGGGGTGAAGGTTGCTTGGATGTCTGCTTTGGAGGTCTCTGTTACTTTTGCAGATTTTTATTTAGAGCCTTCGAGTGTGTTTCCATGTATTTATGTGTGTTTTTTGCCGGTGCTGGTTTAATGGGTCTGTGTGAGACTGGTGGTGTGATGCAAGTATTTCCCTTCTCCTCTTGATTGTCTGATCCAGCCTTTGGTTGAGAGAGCTTAGCCTCCAGTTTGGCTGTATAATTGCATCTCTCACATGTATTAGTGTTTGGTGGTAGAAGGAGAGGGTTGTCTGTGTACATGAGGCAGTTGTAACATTGCCTCAAAATGCCCAGATTCACCAGTTGGACTGGAGAGTACACCTGAAACTGCCCTTTGGACATGCCTGGATAGGTACAGTGAACTGTTTTACTGAATGGCTGGTAAGGTTGAATAGAGAGCCTTGTCCTTCTTTACAGTATAGGAGGGACTAGTGCTAGGGTTTATAAGTGCTTGCTATGAGTTTTGCAAAAAACATTTCTAGTGTATTCTTCTCTCTGAGTAGTAGATACTGGATCCTGAGCTAAGCAGCTTTGATGCACTGTCCTTACATAATTTCTTCTGGATATAGAAGAGGTACAACTTCTTCCTTACCATCATGTCATTCATTTCCAAACTACATCCTGCCAGTCAACCTATATTAAGGGCAGCAATCCATAGCTCATATCATACCTCTCAACCTCTTAGTGCAAGAAATTTGGACAAGGCCGAAAATAGTAGGGAGACAGTGTACCAAAATCAGCAACAGATTTTCAACATTGCCTTTATAAACTTAAACAGTTCCTAGAGTAACATGATTTGCATGAGTTTGCCATCTCCGAAGGATATCAGGACTGAAACTTAAATGTATGTTGTTATTTATTGACTTCAATCCTCAGTAGTTTGCCAGAAAAAAAATACAAATTTTATGAGGAATAGATCAAAAATGTGTTGTAAATATCTACATGTCCGGCAGAAATCTGGACAATTGAGAGATATGATTCATGTTTCACAGATTACTTGCTTTTACACCCTGCATTCTCTCAACAGAGAAATCCCAGGTAACACAAGCTGAGCTGCTGGACACTATCCAGCCATTAACTTATGAACCCATAGCTGCTGGATTTTATGGTGAGTGCACAAAGCCCAAAAGGGGCAAATATACCCCTCTGATGGTTAGCATGATTCCCTTGTATAGGTTGGAGTATGTTGAATCCTCAACCCACTGATCACCATCAAATAACCATATACATTTTTTGAGACATTAGCCAATGTGTTCAGATCACCTAGAGTCAATTTTTATACCATCAAGTGGCTAGCCCTGACATGGATAGAGAAATGTTGAATGAAAAACATTCAGGTGTGACATTGAGACTGATACCCACCATCAGGCCAATCATGATTACCATACCAGAGGTACACTATCCAGAGGAAGTATCAGTGGTGGAACAGGTCAGCATGAATTGCCAAGCAATGTTTTTCAGTAGGCATATTAGGCATATATATATATATATATATATATATATATATATATATATATATATATATATATATATATATATATATATATGTATATATATATATATATATATATATATGTAAACTAAATAGCAAGACTTCTTTCATCTGGACAGCCCATGCACCTCCCGTATCAACTGGTTCTCCTCTATATAACCAAAATCTGCAAATGATAAAAGGAAGGGAAATATGTCCATTACTAACATGACCTGCATCCATCCATCATCAACCATCTTTCCCATGTTTGCACATGGAGTCAGTGTGTCACTTCAACAGTGACAATCATCTAGAGCCAAGGTTTACACCGATGGATGGCTAGCCCTCCCACACTAGTTCATCTGTACCACTCACACACAGACACACACACACACACACACACACACACACACACACACACACACACACACACACACACACACACACACACACACACACACTCCCACCTAGGGCCAATTTAGAGTGTCCAATCACCTGCTGCATTGGAATGTGGGAATAAACTGGAACACAATGAGGAAACCCACACAAGCACATGGAGGACATGCACACTCCACACAGAAGGCACCCTAGCTGAGAATCATACTGGAGAACATCTTGCCGTGAGGTGACAATGCTAACCATTGCACCACTTTATTGCCCTAACATTACCTGCATATAGCTGAACAATTAATTATGCCTTAATAATTACAAACAACCACCTGTCATGACTATGTACTGTAAAACTTGGGTGATCTTTCTTCATCTGCGCATTGGCTAAGATGGTTACAGTACCACATTTTCAAGTCATTGTACCAATGTCTGCATTATTGACTAGAGCTAGTAATGCCTGTAGAATCACTCACTGCTCTAATAAAGTAGTGTCAGACATCCAGTTTTATCATGAGTGCCTTCATAGGTGTTCCCCAGTAGGTGCTTCAGGTGACCTCTAAGCAGGAATTAAAAAAAAGTTCATAGTTTCCTTATTGATGCTTGAAGAAGCCTTTTCACAGTTACCATCATCAGAAGTCATGGCCACTTCAGAAACTGCAATAAGATGTCTCTTTAGGAAGCATTCTATAAAAGCTGCTGTTTTAAATTATGAATGTATCAGATGTGAGAATCATTAGAACTGTCAAAATGGTAAACAAACATGCACCTTGCATATGATGCTCTACTTTGCATACCATTGATAGCTGATGGAGTAGAACTCCTTTCTGTTGAGGTATCATTGTCCATAAGGACCTGCCCTGACCATAACTGCAATGTGGGTATAGTCAGTGGCCTCCAAACCTTCAGTAAAACAGGCACTTTCATAGATCAACCCGCAGTACTATTTCACTGATCCGGGATCCTTGTAACCACATATGCTATTCCATAAGCTGCAGCATCACATCCAGGAAATTAGTATAGCATTTTCTTGACAAACACTTAGTATATACCCACCATGTTTTCTGATGGTCACTGGAAGGTGCTGAAGCAAGAACAGACAAAGTCACACATACCTTAGTGCTGATATTCCATGCTCCCTACAAGACTCCACATCAAGATGGTACATGTCTACCAGGTACAGTATTGTGCCTCTGTGCATGATAACAATTGACTATATCCCCATTAAAGAAGTGATGTTATACTGGTGCAGTTGTATCTCCTTTGAATCAGATGGTCAGAACAGTGGTATCCTCTAAATATATACATGTCCCTCCAAACAGTTCTATTAATGATGCAGAAGAGGTTAAGGTCCCTAGAATGAGTATTTTGGACATCATTTGGCTTGCAGATGTGAATTAAATTCATTAATAATTGGTCAAAGGATGCCTTGTATGATAGACACAGGTCACCTCTTGGCAGTCTGTTAGAGACAAAATATAATGATAGTGCTTTGAGGTGGTCCGTGTAGGACATATTGTATAGGCCTTGTATCCTTTTCATAAAATATCTCTGCAGGACTTCCATTTGGTGAATGTCCTTGAACTGTCACTTGTAAAAAGGGGGCATTTTACTCCATGACTGTCCAGCATTAGCGCAGTCATTTTACTCCTTGACTGTCCTGCATTAGGCCAGTCATTTTACTCCATGAATGGTCTAATGAAGGCTGATTAAAGGAGGACAATGTCATCTCTAGATCTAGAAACAATCCTCTTGTCTGTGAGCTGTGCAATATGGAAGGATTTCCTTTCCAGTATAGGCACATGCAGGTCAAAAGTCATGCCACTGTCCACATGAGTTTCCAAATTCCAAAGTACTGGGTCAGCTGTAATGGGTGTGTCATCAATTTTGTAGTTCCCTGAGGGAGGTGACTTTCCAAGGAGATAATGCATTTTATGCCATTTAACATTCATCCATTAATCTGGCACCAGTTTTTTTATTTGGGATAAGCATTACTGTAGGGAGGCTGAGTCTTTTGGGCATTCAATCACTGATCCTAGCTTGCAATCATCTGCAAACTTAGTTACCAAGAGCCCATTGGCTTTTATTTCTGAGAAGAAGATGCTGAGGCAAAGACATCACAGGACTGAACCCTGGGGGATTCTACTGGTGACTGGTCTTTTTGTGAAAGTAGCTTACATTATTTTGATATCATATGTCCTATCTCTGAGCCAGCTAGCAATCCAGTGGGTGATGAAGGGGTGTATTCATAATTTGTTAAGCTTTTCTACTGTGCCTGAGTGGGAATTTTTTCTAAAGTCTTGACCAGGTGAGGTAGATGGTGTTTACCATTTTACCATCATCCATTGCTTTGGTGATGTTTTCAAAAAAGTCCACCAGCCTGAGTAATGCTTGATATATTAACTGTAATAAAACAGACACACCATTTGATGATAAAAAACACACAAATGGAAAGGCAAATGTAGAAAAAAGTAACACTGTAATCAGATCCAAAGAAACGATTTATTGCACTTAGCGCCTCGGCCAAAAAAGCCTTCAAAGAGTAAAAATTCATAATAAAACATACCCCTATATACACACACACATATATATATATATATATATATATATATATATATATATATATATATATATATATATATAAATACATACTACTAAATGATTAATTAAACAATTAGTGAAACAATTAAAATTATATAATTAAAAAATTTAAAGCAAACATTTCCAGTTAATATCTGTGTTTAACCCCCTTGGTATAAGGGTGTCAAATTTTAAAACAAACGCAGTTTCTTTGTATTAGTCTTTCATCCCCCATTCTAACAAATGCTTTTTCTAAAATTGTTGCTTCTAACAAAGTATGATCACAGTGATGTTTATGCAAAAAATGCATTGCTATAGGATTTTCCTCTTTCTGTTTTTTTAATATCTCTAACATGTTCCTGCAACCTCGTTTTAAATTTTCTCTTGGTTTCACCAATATAAAATAGGTTGCAGGGACACCTCAGACAGTACACCTTCTGTTTCACAATGGAAAATGTAAATTGTAACAAATTGTTTCCTGTTGATTCTACAAACACTAGGAACTATATTGCAATATATGTCACAATGGTTGCAAGGTCTAGTACCTTTGTTATTTAAGGAAACAGGAACATCCATAATTGGTAAAACAAAATAAGATTTCACCAACTTATCACATACATTCTGCCCTCTTTTATAAGCCACATAGGGCATATAATGAATTATAGTATTCAAAGTTTCATCTCTTAGTAAAAAATTCCAATTAAGTTTCACTATTTGCCAGATGTTGTCACTCAATCTGTTATATGTAGTAACAAAACATTGATTGAAATGACAAGCTTGGGAACTTTATTTTATAGGTTTCTTATATCACAATCCATTAAAGGCATCTCTCATATCACAATCCATTAAGAGTACCTCTCTTGTATAATATTAGCAAATATCCACTTGAAAATGTTTATACTTGGCATTTTTTCTCCATACAAATTACACAAAATAAGTCAACATTCCAGAATTGAATGTTGGAAATGTAACCTAGAAACTGCAGTAGATTGGTTGCACATAATATATGACTGTATTTTTTTAAGAAAATCTTTGGAGAGGATTATTTTCTTAAAGTCCTGTGGACAAATAAGACGAATTTGGATAGAGTTTTGGGTTTATATAATATCTATTTTTTTGGCAACAATCTGGAAAACCATCATTAGAAATTGAATGAAGAATATCATTCCAGGCTTCAAATAATTCCTCTTTCTTCCTCAAGAAGTTACTGACAAAGAAATTGTCATCAAAGAAATACACTGCCTTCTAATTTTACATTTATTAACCCCTGGAGAAAAGTACTGAATGTAATGGTTTTATAAAATCAAGACCAGCATCATCAAATTGTGGTTTCATAATTATTAAGACAGTTTTTAATTTATTTTTCTAATTTAATTTTGCAAGCTTTGTGATTTGTGTTATCTTTTCAAATGCTACTGAAATAAGATCTGACGTGTTGTACATATTGTATATAGTTATATAATTTAAATGTTTTTGGAAAATGTTTTCTTATTAATTTTCATTTTATTCTTTGCATACTCATGTCTTGGAACAGTGGTAAACTTTTAAATAAAAAAAGGAAAAAGAAACTGCTGTTTCACCTTTCATACTACTGGGAACACATGTTTTTTTTATATATACAAGATATTAGAATACAGTTTTGCTGACAATCACAGTTACTGGCTGAATTTGAAAACATCAGAATATAGCAAACACTTGTAGAGATTCTTAAATGGGAGAAACAGTTTTAAAATATTCCTGTGCCATTTAATGTTTGACTCCTGTCTTCCATTAACAGTTTAAACACAGCACCACAGTCATAGCTGAGATGGCTTAGTGGTATATTGCTGTGGATATGGTGTGCAGGGTTCTGGGTTCAAGACTTGCAAGGGCTGATTATCCTCTCCAGTGATTCTACTTGACAAAGGCACTGGGAAGTAAGGTCAGGTGGAATGATGCCAGGGTAATCCTATGGGCTAGGCTTGTAAAGGCTCCAGGGCCATTAGCCTAGAACACACCTATGAACAGACTACCGGTATCCTTTGCAGTCTCCATAGTATTGACCTCTCAAACCCCAAAGTTGAGGACCAAAAAAAGCTTCTTTAGAAAGTGTAACCAAGGGCTTATGGTAGTTCCTTACTAGTTATCAAGACACATTCGCACTAAAAATGCTTTATTTAAGCAGCAAAAAATATTAGCCAAATGACTGCTATAACTTTTTGCATTTTCTCACAAAATGTGATTTGTAGTCATTTCTTTCTGGAAATTAAAGATATTCATATATTCCCTCATCTATGTAGATATGTATTCAAGTATATGTGAGTATGTGTGAGAATGTATATATATATATATATATATATATATATATATATATATATACACACACACACACACACACACACACACACACACACACACACACACACACACACACACACACACACACACAGTGTTGTTTTACTGTCACTTATATTTTATTATATTCGTTGTCTGTATTGTATATCTGGTCAGTTTTGACCCCAGGCTGAAACAAAAATTGGTTAGGCTTGATAAGTGCTTTACTCTAGAAAACACATTCAAATAAATAAATGTGTTCCATGATTTTTGTCAAAAAGTCAGTATACTGAACATTTTTAGGTACTTCTTTTTATCAATGTGCACCTTTCTTGCACAATTCTGATGTTTCCTTGCAGAGTGGGAATGCAGTTTTCCCCTTTCAATCCTGTTGTGCCATCATGGAGTTTAGTATATCTATATATCTATGACTCTCTCTCTCTCTCTCTCTCTCTCTATATATATATATATATATATATATATATATATATATATGGATCCCTTTCTTATAACCAAAATGCCACTTACTATAAAAATAACAAAATGAGTACCACAGATAAAGAAAAATAGTCAGCTCAATGATAGAATTCCAAATCTGGTTTAAAAGTCAATTGAAACACATAAACACAATTCCACACACAGCATTTTCATCTAAGTTGCTAAGACTTCATCAGATGCAAACAATAATTGAACCATATCATTATATAATCCATTAGCTTAATTATTCAAGTAATCTGTCAATGAAAATACAGTCCATTGTCTCAATAAAGCATGTCGTTGATCAATTCAGCCTTGTGAGATGTTAGTATTCCTAGAAGAATAAACTGGCAGAAACCTTCTTATGGAGAAACTTCCAGCACTCTGTGCTAGCTGTGTTAAGTCTGAAGGGTCTTGAAAGGGAGAAAATACTTCTTAAGCTGGCACCTGGCAGTCACCTACTATAAGCCCATAAACTATCAATGACGTACCTTCCTCTGCCCTTCAGAAAGAATATAGAAGCAAACTAAACACAAAAACAAATTCAGTTTAACACATGTGCCTGCTGTTGTTTACAGGGCCAAGTTCTTGCAACTGCAGTGCCAAACGCAATGCATCCCAGCAAGCCACAATCCAGCAGTAATCCATACTAATTGTTCAGATGTCATATCTGTCACCATCTGAAAGATGGACATGGCATGAATGTGGGCCCAGACATACAAACAGTATGCAGGTGGAAGTTCCCTAGACAGAGAGTGCATAAAATGTTACTGTCAAATGGACACACTTTTGGATTTGTATATAGAGATTAGTAGCACATTAGTTGGCTGTGTAGTATGGAATACTGATGCAGTCTGGTCAAATACTGTCAGCCACAAAAGACACATGTATGAAGTACTGTGAAACTGCTGATGTCTCCTCACAAGCCAGCATAAGGGGAATGCCCCACTTATACCTGTGAGTCAGCTGCAAGTAGCTTCCATAGCACACATGCACTCAGCTCACCCCACCATCAGCTACAGGTACCTCACAGGTCATATCCCTGCTGTTGGGAATGAGTATAATATGACCTCTACATCTGTATGGGAATACCCACAGAATGCAGCATGCTAAAGAGGTGTCCCATGCAGGTATGTCCCTAACTGTAAGCAACACTCTGCCAGCATCCACACCAATGGATTAATAAGGACAGAAACTATTGCCATTAACATCTTGCACACTTACCTTGTCACCCCAGGGGAATACAGTGGCTTGCATCCCTAGACTGTAGGAGTGACAGAATGCACTGGTCTGCTACAGATGGCTTGCATCACTACAAGATGTCCTACAGTTCTCTATCAAAGGCCTGTGTCTCACCTGTACTGCCAATGTATGTTATCTCATGGACTCCCAAATAATGACATAACACAGTCCACAGAACACAAATGCAAGACCATGTTGACAAATCCCAGTAACATGTCTACCATGTCCTACGGCATGTACTATGGATCAATCCCTAAATACTGCTGGGATGAAGTGATAACTATAGGGATACTTATCAGATATCATTTGCATAATGTTAGGAAGAGGATAGAATAACAGAAGGGGGATAGAAGCATGGACGCCATAGAGTGTGTGAAGTCTGAAACTCTGATGTGTGCACATACTATCCCTGCCTGCAAACACAGGAATTGGTGGCTACAAACCTGCTCGTAAACCAGGGGTAATGACCAGAAATAATTGCCCTGCCTCTGGGTAACCTGTGTGAATCTGTACAGCTGTGAGGTATGGCCACAGCAGTATATGGACATTCTGTCACGCTGATAGATGTACAAGCATGGGATCCTCAGCCACCATAGTACCAAGGTGCTGGACCATTTACACAGACCCATCAGCAAGTGTCTGCAGCTCCCCCTCCAGAATGACATGATTGTGCAAGAATATGTAGGCTGCAGACCACAATACTTGGACACAGCTTCATTCATTTTGTATTCCCCAGGAAATTACTGCAAGCAAATACGTATACCTGTCAGTAGTTGATGACATAAAACATCACAGTGTAAAACAGTACATATGTCTGAATATCTCTGCTAACACCAAAACCATGTAGCAGAAGCAGCACATACACAATTATTTACAGTATCCCACTGTCCTTTGCCCATTGTGACCCCATATTTTCAACCTATCTACAGATATCCTGCAGAAACAGGTTGCTAGCTGTAGGTGTACAACACAAATGACTGCACTGGAGTACAACCTACCTGGAAAGGATCCATGCATTCAATACAGAAGGTCATACTGGGCATGTTCCCACACTTAGAGAAACAAAGCCCGTGTCTGACAACAAAATACAGAAGGGTCATACTGAGCATGCTGCCACACTTACAGAAATGAAGCCCATGTCTGGCAACAACAGTGGACCATACATATCTGTCAGTCGCAGATGTCAGTGCACACACTCCACATTGCACACCAGTCATGCTTTGCACACACATCAGATAGGAATATACACATATATCCAAGGACAACACACTATAATAAGTCAAGCATACACATACATAGATGTGGGGAAGAGAGTGACAGACAGTGACAAAGAGCTTCTTATCATGAGGCCTGTCCCACACAGCACACATACAATTGGCCAATATCACATGATGTGCAAATGTCTATTACTGTAGACATTTGCTTCTGGTAGCCCTCAGCAGTATAGTGTCTGTGGTGCTTGTGATAACTGTATAACATGACAGTATAAGTCATTATTCATCTAGCAGTTATATATACAGTCCTGTCAAATGTAAAGTTGTGTGACTGAATGTTGTGTGTGTGCTTCTAGAGGAATGGTTTATGGTCCCTTCACACAAACTGCACTCTCCATTGCCCTACTTTAGCTAGCCTGTTAATGTTATTCACCTTGAAATACACCTTTGGAGAAGGGCTAGCCCTATAAGCTCTGTGGTGCATGCTATAACTGTGTAATCCTCTAGTGTGATGTACTAGTTAGGCAGGAGATCTAATCTTTGACATGGCAACTGTGAAACTCTGTGTGTGTTTGTGTGTGTAAGGATCAATGCTCTTGAGGTCATTCACAGTCACTACACTTTCCATTGCTCTATTTTGGCAAGCCTGTTGATGTCATTCACATTGAAATACACCTTTGGAGGAGGGCTGACCCTGTAAGTACTGTGGCATGTGCAATAACTGAGGAATGCTATAATATGATGTACAAGTTGGATAGGCATTCTAATCCCAGACATGGCAACTGTGAAACTCTGTGTGTAGGAATTAATGCTTTTGAGGCCATTCGCAGTCACTATACTTCCCATTGCCTTACTTTGGCTAGCCTGCTGATGTCATTCACCTTCAAATACACATTTGGAGGAGGGCTAGCCCCATATGCCCAGTAGTATGTGCAATAACTGTGTAATGCTATAGTGTGATGTACTAGTTAGGAAGGAGTTCTAATCCCAGACATGGCAACTGTGAAACTCTGTGTGTGTGTGTGTGTGTGTGTGTGTGTGTGTGTGTGTGTGTGTGTGTGTGTGTGTGTGTGTGTGTGTGTGTTTGTGTGCGTAGCGATCAATGCTTCTGAGGCCATTCACAGTCACTACACATTCCATTGCCCTACTTTGGCAAGCCTGCTGATGTCATTCACCTTGAAATGCACCTTTGGAGAAAACCTAGCCCTATAGGCTCCATGGCACATGCAATAACTTTGCAATGCTATAGTGTGATGTACTAGTTAGGTGGGTAGGAGTTCTAATCTCAGACATGGCAACTATGAAATTAGGTGTGTATGTGTAGAGATTAATGCTTTTGAGACCATTAACATTCACTACACTTTCCATTGCCCTACTTTGGCAAGCCTGCTGATGTCATTCACCTTGAAATACACCTTTGGAGAAAAGCTAACATTATAAGCTCCATGGCATGTGCTATAACTGCATAATGCTATAATGTGATATACTAATTCGATAGGAGTTCTAATCCCTGACATGGCAACTTTGAAACTTTGTGTATGTAGAGATGAATGCTTTTGAGGCCATTCACATTGACTAAACTTTCCATTGTCCTACTTTAGCAAGCCTGCTGATGTCCTTCACCTTGAAATACACTGTTGGGAATAGGGCTAGCCCTATAAATGCCATGGCATTTGTGATAAATGTAGTACACTTTAGTAGCAATACACAGCTAGGCAGAGGTTTGAATCTCAGTACTGGCAAGTGTGTGTGTGTTTGTCATCAGTATTCTGTGTGGAGGTAGCTGTGATTGTGTAATAACATGACTCATTGTGGTGTGGGTTTTGCAAAATTCTTATATTGAGGACCTACTATATGTCACAATGTCCACCTAACAGGGACAACAGATGTCAAACAACAGAGAGAGGCTGGTGTATACAATCCATATCCCTACATGTGACATTATGGATCGGTGAACAATATAGGCAACCCTTGTATTACCCAGAGAACACTCTCCACCCATGTTTCATACACAACACACTTGGCTAGGTAACAACCACTATACTGGTAGTTCCCTGCATATTGCCCACAGGCAGTAACCATGGTGTGGTTGCAGTGGACTACAGAGGACATGGCACCCTGTTCCATCTCAGCAATAGGCAAATAATTGCCTACAGTGGTCCTTTGCTATGTTCCCCAAAGGACACCTGCAACAACTGTAGAGTTTGCAAATGTAATCCACAAAGGGAATACCATACCTTTACAAATGCCCTGCATGGACAGGTGGCACTAATAGCAGTGAATTTCTGTATCATGCTGTCAGTGTAGGTGCAGGCATGATCTCAGTTCCATAGCCAGTTCTCACCACATGAGGTCAGGAATGCCACATCAGATGATAACAATCTAGCCACACAACATGCTCCAGAGATCCCAGGTACACGTTTACATGTCACAGAACATGCAAGTGGGACATGTGCACAACTCAGACACTGTCCATGTTATGGAATATAGAACACATATATGGCAAGCATTGCACAGCACTGGCCACCCACATTAGTAGCCCAGATGAGTGGATGGTGAATACAGTACCCACTGGTGTGGGCCATTCCAGGGACTACACCCCTGAGCCACACTGGAGACCATTGTCATGTGGCCTGATGCCAATGTATACCCTTTGCCTAGCCTTTTAATCCTTCTGGCAGTGTCAACTACCACACACCTGTGAAGCAATGAACCCATGCATGTCAGTAATGGCAAATGTGTCTGTGTGTGTCTGTGTGTGTCTGCATATGTCTGTGTGTGTGTGTGTGTGTGTGTGTGTGTGTGTGTGTGTGTGTGTGTGTGTGTGTGTGTGTGTGTGTGTGTGTATCTGTGTGTGTGGAGATTAATAATTTTGAAGTCATTCACAATCAATACACCTCCCATTGCCCTACTGTAGCATGCCTTATGATGTCAGTCACCTTAAAATACCCTTTGGCCATATATCAGCCTGATAAGATCTGTGAACATGTGATACCCGCGTAATACTGTAGTGTAGCAAACTAGTTAGTTAGGAGTGCTAATCCTGACCCTGCCAACTGTGATAATGTGTGTGAGTCCCTGAGAGACTGTGGTTGGGTCTTCCTTGACACCTGCTTTTGTGGACAGCCACATGTACTACACTTACCTTTTCCCTCCTTTATCACTGTTGCTGATGTATGTCACATCCAAAGATACCTTTGGACAGCTTTCCAACATGTAAGCTCTGTGGTGCATGCAATAACTGCATAACAATGTAATAGCAATACATAATCAGGCAGGCGTTTGAAACTCAGTACTAGCAAGTGTGTGTGACACAAACATGCTTAGCTCCTACTCTTATACCCCCTTCCTTTCTTACTCTGTCTGTTTCTGTCACTCCCTCTCTGGTGGATACAGAAAAGTACACCTGCTTTGCTTAGGCAGCAGCTTGTGTTTTGTAAGTGATGCTCATGATCAGCTGATGGCCTGTGCATGAATTGCAGTCCCCCACTAGCTGATTGCATGTGAAACAGCTGTGGTATAATTCCTATGCAATTGCATGGAAACACACTCCTATAACTAAGAACATCATGTGGGTGTTGGCCCTTTTCATTCACTGTGAGTAGGACTTTATGTGGGTGTTTGACAAACAGCATTACAGAAGGTAGTTGGATATACCTCTTACTACATACACTGTAGAGATAGGCCAGCAAACAGGAGGGAAATGTTCCAGACATGAGAACAGAATGTAAGTATTGCTCTACTACATTTGAAGTAATATTGGTTTAACAGGGTTTGTGTGGATATGGCTGGTCTACATGATTTAATAACTGTCATGACAGTGTTATGTGGATGGGGAAACTCCCACCTGTAGGACTATCTGCAGACTGGCCAGTGTTTGGAGTCTTACATGTGTTGTGTTACTCATACATTTCCTATCTTTAGAAATGCAGTAGCATACTCTGAGAATTGCAGTCAGTACATGGTGACAGCCATGTGAGTTACTGATTTCATATCCCACAGTAGACATGTATCACCACAAACCTTGTTTGTTTGTGCCTTTTGGCTTTTCCCGGTTAGGGGTCGCCACAGCGGAACTCCGGTCCGCTAATGATTGGTAGTTGATTTTTACATGCTGAGTTACC
>NC_056739.1:1841754219-1841759219 GCF_019279795.1 Protopterus annectens
TGCACCTATGGACCCCAGTACTGACAAATGTGTACGTATGCATTAATGAGAATAACAGTGTCTGTGTGTTTGTAGACCTGTGATTGATAATACCCTGAGGCCCTTCACACTCACCGTACCCCCATTGCCATAGTTAGATACGGCTGCTGCTGTAATGGACATTACATGTACCTCGTTAAACTTTTCACCCTATGGGTTTCCTGGAGCTTGCAGTACCAGCACAACACTGTTGTACAAATGTGTTGATAGGCATGGGTTACCGTCTGAGTTCTGGCAAGTGTGTGTATGTGTGCAAGTGTGTATATTTGTAGGATACAGCATTCTGAGGCCACATTCTCCTAATTCAATAAACTTTGCCACACAGTATTAGGGATAGTGATGTTGCTGACTGTAGGAGAGCCATGACAATGCATGACTCTACTATCCCTGAGGCATGTGCAATAGATGCCTATCCCTGTAGTAGCACTCTTGAGATAGACAAGAGGTTGTAATGCAGTCCTGGTTAATATGTGATGGTGGGTATGTCAGAGTAGTATCATGGGTTTCAGTGAGTACAATATCCACTGTGGGGTATGGGTGCTGGGAATACTATCTTTACACCATGGTACCCCCAGTACATGTACCATGTTCAACTGTATGGGGACCACCTTCACCATCAGCCATGCAGGTAACTGATAACACTATCCAGCCCAGTGATGCATGTGCTGTGTGCAACTTATCTGTAACAGAGTGGACACACTGACATGGTAGTTAGCACTGATATGCCCAGGTCTCTCAGATGTGTGTATGACTGCTATGTGTTTGTCAGTGTGTATATGACAGTATGTCACACTATGTATTGTTCATAAACAACAAGTACATCCCCCATTACCATACTGTACAGGGCCTGGTGATGTTCTTCACTTAACATGTAACCGGGATATCACCTCATCCTAAAACCTGTGTGGTGTGTGCAATTAAGGCCACACACATCAGTAGCACTACATATCTAGGTACGGTTCTAGTCATAGTGTTGCCAAGTAAGAGTGTGTGTGTATGTGAAGGGATCTGCTTCAGTTTGCAGAATATACATGTCCCAGGAGGTCATCTGTCTGAGAACTGCCTGAAAAATGCTAACATTTCACAGGTATCATCCTGTAGAAATTCATTCCATCACATCTAGTAGTAGATGTGTAAATGCCCTCTTCCCCACTGTATAGCTGCAAAGCAATATTGGGGTTGGTATATATAGCTGGGTGTGGATCATGTGGACACACCCACCATCATTGCCGTTATTGTTGAGTGTATCCTCCCACTTAGTTAACTGTAATACTGTACAGTTCATGTTAACAGGTTAAATAGTTGTCAATCACACTATCTGCAGTTCTACACCACCTCACACCCTTCAAAGGGTAGGGCTGTGCCACCCAGACCAGCACACCTTTGTTTACCGAGCAGGATTGCACTACATTGGGCATGGGGACATATTCCCTGCCAGTATCATCGTCAATGACACTAAACTAGCAGACTGCTTATTTCCCAATGTGTTGTTGTGCCTATTCTGTCTTGGTGGAATTACATAGGCTAAAATGGGTTCCTTGCAAAAGTACATACATCCATGTGTACAGTATTCTCTGTGTAGTGCACCAACACCAAAGCCTCTGTGTGTGTTATACACAAACATGTGGTGTGTACCACCCAGTACACTTACCATTGTCCACTGTAGAAGGGCTGCTGACATCCGCCACCATGCACTCACCTGTATACACCCCCAGACCTAGCAGCCATGGGGCACATGCAGTAACTGTTATACAGACCTGTGACATGTGTTCAGCTGTACCCAGGATATGGCACAGTCAAGGTGTCACCACAGTGCCATACCCCTTGTAAGAAACAACAGCAGACCAACATCCTGCTGACACATGGACACCTACAACACAAACAGAATACAATGTGGAGACCAAAATCACTCAACAGCTATAATACATTGTGGCTGGACAGCTACACTTCCTGACATGTAAGCATTAAACTTGAGTGCTAAAAACATGTTACAATGCATTATATTAGTACACCATGGTACAGTCACCCTGTGCATCAAAACCATATTAGCCTGTCCCTGCATTGATGTTATGGATGACAAGGATGTGGCACAAGTATCATCATATGCACAGGGTGTGTTGTTGGTTTGCCAGAGACCGATGCTGAGCCATACATTTTACATGTGTGTGTTAGGGGGTTTCATTATTAATTGGGCTGTTGTGATGTGGTGTGTGTAGGTATGGGGTTGCCATAGCTGTGTTAGTGATGTGTGTGTGTATGCATGCAAACAGTTCTGCCATATGGCTTCCCTATACAGCGGTTTGTTGGACAGCTGCAGACCATACCTGGCAGGGTGTGCAGTTCACCATCTCCGGTCATGGACACAAGAACTGTGCCTGCCAGGGGTTCCACAGGCACCATCAGTACAAGCCACAATATGGTACTCTCCCCTGATGATGACATATGTCCGCTGGATCCAGTTTCTTCTTGGGACTGGCCAGGGTCATGTGCATGTGGCCTGCTGTGTTGTGGTGTGGACAGCACCCCACTGCAGTGCTGGGGCTGGTACTGCCACTACAGGAGCAGCTCTGGCTTCTTGCATATCTACGTCGACCTCCAGCTGTTGGTGTTGCGGACCTACGTCCACATGGCCATCGCACTTCTCCCACCATATGCTCAAGCAAAGACATTCCATGGTCGAGGATTCCCACCATCTCACCCAACCATCTATCCATGACCTCTGCAAAATAACGGTGGGCACCTGCAAAATCACGGATGTTGTCAATAACAGCAGAATGAGTAACCCTCTGCAACCTCAGACCTTGTCTGGTATACCATTCCATACATGCCTCTGCCTCCATGATGGCCTGAAACATGGATCTGGTGGCACCAGATTTGGCACTTCTGCCAGGGGCATGATGACCAGCAGCTCTCCTATGAGCACCCCTGTGCATCTGCCTGTGTGGTACCCCACCGGCCATCTGGCTATGGCTGCTCTGTCCATGCACATGGGCCATAAACACCACACTGTCCTGTCCCATGCCACCACCCACCAACTGTCCCTCATCAATGGCCACTGGTGAAGGGGTATGTATACGCAATGTGACAGTGTGCGGGGATGGGGTGGATAACAGTGAGATGTCAAACGATGGCCAGATTCATCCCTTGACAACCCTGCCTGTGTCTCAACACACCTATCATCATTGTCCATGTCTGTATGGACACTAACATCAGTTTGCCTGCATGAGGGACCCTGACCCACCTGTGAGGGGAAAACAAGAAATGCACTTTTAGACATGTACATCATTGCTTAACAGTACACACACACATGCGCGCACACACACACACACACACACACACACACACACACACACACACACACACACGCACACACACACGCACACAGTCACACTTACAGGTGAGGTTGCACAAAGATATTACACACAAACCTCTCATTAGGTTGATAGGTTCAAAGGTTAATAGGTAGGTACTAGGCTATCGGCCCTGTTAACATGCATGACATATGACACTCAACAGCATGTAGTGCAGCTATAGTCAATCCCTGTTGCCAACATTATACATCCCTGTGATGCATGGGTTGTGTTAGTAGGTGATGCCCCTTCCCCTGGAACACACTGCACCCATGTACACAGTATTGCTGTGCACCTGTTCAGCACCCTGGCATATACTGTGCACCATACCTCACAGGTGTACATGGCATTGCTGAATGTGTATATGTGTGTCAGTTATGTTTGCTCTGCTGCTCACAGCCCCTATGTGTTTGTCCAACACATACCTGGGATGATATTTGGGCAGATGTCATTAGTGAATACCTGATGTCTGATTTACCGATCTCATCATCAGCGCTGCATGTATGGCCAATAAAATACAATTACACTGATGATCATCAAACCTTACTGTGGCTATGAGGAGTGCACACACTCTTATTGACATGGCACTCACTTCCCTGATATGCCTTGGGGCCACATTACTGTATATGTTAACATTACACAGACCTGAAATGTGACATATGACCTGTGCAGTCAAATGCAGTATCAAACAAATGTGTTAGCTGTGCAGATGCTGATTGAGATGCATACAATTTGTGGGTGCATAGGTGTGCACACCCTTATCACGATGGTTTGTTGCACCAACTGTTAAGTGTACTACAGCAATCACTATTCCTGGAAGGGGTATAAAAGCATGGGTCATCTGCATTTGCCAGTATTTGGTCACTCTCCCCTACAAATGTCCCCCAACTCTGCATGACTGCAAGGTCAACTCATGTGCACAGCCCTTGAAGGTCACATAGTGCTGTAACTATTGTTGTGGAGTCAGGGTTATGTCTGCCACAAGTCATGACCTTGACTGTGTGTGGATACAGCCATTCTTAGCAAGCTTTGGATGCTTCAGTTCACTGTTGTGTTTCAGGATGACAATCCCTCTCCATCCTCAGCCTTTTTGCAGATGCATGGCAACTATGGGCTAGACATGTATGTCATTTTGCAGTATCCCAAATTCTGAACACCATGTGTACCAGCCTAGTTCTTGCTAATGAATGGCAAACATACAGGTGTACACTGGCACCAGCAAGGTACAGATGGGGATGGTGGGCCTGAGGTGGGGTGAGGTGTTGTTTGTGCAGCACATGTATCTTGATACTTTCTTTAGGTTTCCAACTTGGTCTTGGTACACCATTACACATTATAACACATGCCTTGGGGGGCATTTGATTTTATGAATACGCTACCTGTAGAGAGCCCTGGCTGATGTTTCCTGTGGAACAACTTTCCCATCTGATTACCGAACCTATAGACCACACATATGCAGAGTCCAGATGATTGTCAACACAGTACTTGCTAGACATTACTGCAACTCCCTCAGTGTTGTGGCTTGCTACTAGGCAGGCTGCATGACCAGTTTGCACCATGTATTGTCATCTGTCTTGGATGGCCATCTGTTCATTTTCTACATTAATCTTG